>NW_008794710.1:616666-631580 GCF_000699145.1 Aptenodytes forsteri
GCCTGTAGCGCTGCATGGGGTTGTTGTGGCCGAAGTGCAGGACCCGGCACTTGGCATTGTTGAGCCTCATACAGTTGGCCTCGGCCCATCGATCCAGCCTGTCCAGGTCCCTCTGCAGAGCCTTCCTACCCTCGAGCAGATCGACGCTCCCACCCAACTTGGTGTCGTCTGCAAACTTACTGAGGGTGCACTCGATCCCCTCATCCAGATCATCGATAAAGATATTAAACAAGACCGGCCCCAGTACTGAGCCCTGGGGAACACCGCTCGTGACCGGCCGCCAACTGGATTTGACTCCATTCACCACAACTCTCTGGGCCCTTTTGAATATCATATTCAATTACCCATTTTAACATTATTTTATGTTTCAAAATATATACATGATATAAAAACTGGAAATCTGAAGAAAATTCTGAAATAATATTTGAGAGTTCTCATTTTACAACTGTCTCAAGTACTTTGTTTCACAGAAAGTCTTAAACATATTTCCATCGTTTTAGAATTCACAAAATTTCATGCAAACTGAGTATTTTCCCATCCCAGTACTAGAGAGAGGCTTTCCATATCAAATTAATACAAGTCACTCAAAGAGCAAACATTTCTAATAGAAGTGAAGCTCGATTTTAGAGACAACATTTTCTGACAAATAAATTATCATCCCTTTTTAATCTTTTTCACACTGTCTTGTTAAAAGTAACTTTCTCCTCACAATGACCACAGCTAATCTGAACAGGGAGACTACAATACAGCCTAAGTAATTAGTGCAAGGCTAGTTATTTTAACTACCAGTTTGGAAAGAATTCTCCATTTCCCACTTTAAAATATGATGGAGGGACATGCCTTATAATGAAAATTACCAGATAAAAATTTACACATCTCTATCAATAGTTTGTGAAAACTACTGATTACTTACAAATCCTAAAGTCAAAAATATATGATGAAATTCTTTCAAAAGAATTTCTACGTACTCCACTTCCTAGTAGAATTTTTCCTTTTAAGTAACCTTCAGTTTTTGTAATACTAATCAATGACCTTAACACAGTCACTGTTAGGTAAGCTGTCAACAGCTTAACAACTATAGGCACAAAAAGCCAATTTATGAAGTGTCTTGTAAAGGAATGAGAATACAATATTGTGTAAACACACTTATTTTACAACTTAGACTACCTTAGAATACTCACTCTTTCTCAAAATTCTACTCAGTGTAGTAGTCACTAAACATTCTTTTGACCTAAAATAGACAGCAGAAGACAAAAACTGAGTTTTAGTCTCCTGAAATCTAGTTATGGAAAAGCAACAACTTTAAATAATCTATAGCAAGAAACAGGAAGGAGGATCAATGGTACAGAAACTGAAGCTGGAACACTCCAGGTCTGTTCCCTACAACAGAGTTGTTCTTGCATGGTAAATAACCTTTTTTGAAGACTAAATAATCCTGGTCTTCCCTTTAAGTGAAATGGAATATGAGTGTTATCATAACAAATACATAAAATAATTTTAAAAAATTTAAAAAATTTATATAAAGAGTGTGTTGGTAATACAATGAGACCCACACAAACACCTTCTTGTGACAGTTGTGTCTACAGCAATACAGCATTATAGTGTAAAATTACGCTAAGATTACCAAAGAGTGCAGTAAAAGAAAGATATAATTAAACCACTCTTCAATGAAGCCTGATACAAGCCCAACAAGAAAGTGCTAGCATATGTAACTGTTCTTATCAAACTATTGACAGAAAGAGTAGATTGGCTAAAAGCTCATGCCAAGCAAGACAGTTCCACGTCTTTAACAGCTTTTCTTCTCCATAATTCACTCTCATACAAAAAAGAAGTTCTTTTAAGGAGCTTAAGAGTAAGGCCTTTTTTTCCAGTTGTTTCTAATCTTGGAAAACAGTGACCAAAGGCAAACCACAAAACTCACTGAATTAACCTAAGGTAACTTCATCTGTATTTTATCAGCACCAAGAGGCCTCTGAAAATTATGTATCCATACAGCAAAGTTCTGAACAAACATTTTTTGTAAATGAAAAAAAAAAAAAAGTAGACTTAATGCTTTAACAAGCTTTCTTAAAGATATACCTACTATCAAGTCTTAAAATAACAGGAAACACTGGAATAGGAAAGTAAAAACCATACCCCTTACTACTGTCCTTTCAGGTAAACTAAATGTCCACAGACTATTTCTTGGAGATCATAGAAAGGTAACTTAAAAAGGAAGCAAATTGTCCGCAGGCTTAAATTCGCTACACTGGGGTCTATACTCTCACTGGAAAAAAAATTACAGGATCTACATATTGAAGGAAGTTGAAAGCTAACATATTATTTATTTCTATAATCTACACATAAAGTCTCTCAAGCCTCGAAGTTACTCTTTACACATTTTGATACATCTACTACAGAGAAGTCAATCTTTTAGATTGACTTAGAAGTCAATCTCTACAGATGCTACCTTTTTCCTTCCTTCCATTCCCCAAAGGGATAACATTAGTGTTTCCAGTGCTTCATTCTGCCTACTGTTATATGTTAACAATTAGACCAAACACATTCTCACACAATAGTTAAGTCGTAACTGCTGTTTTATACAAAGTTTCCTCTATTATTCTGTGACATATGCCAGTACATTACATAGTTCACAATTAACAGCTCTCATTTTCAAAAGTTTTTTTTTTTTCCCTGCTATGGTCTTTGACAATGTATGACAATTTTTCAAAGAAAAAGAAGATTATAGAATTCTTTCTTTTTTTTTTTTTTAATGTGGATAAAAGGGGCCACATTTTTTAACCAGGACAAAGTTTTTTAGAAGTAGTATTTTTTCGCCAGAATGGCTGTATTAAAAGCAAGTAATCCTCTCCCTGACAACTACATACAGCAAAAATATGCAAATCCTAATTAGTATAAATCAAAGTGAAATTTTAACGAGTTTGGTCAATAACGTACTAAAATCACATATTCACTTCAGTAAATTTCAGTCCCCTCTAGAAGACTGATAATCAAAAGCACAGTCACATCGTATGATGGTAACAGAAGTCCAAAATTGTTCTTATATATTTTGGAGGAATCAGCAATTTTACCATCATTTCTTTTGTTTCTTTCAGTGAAAAATCTAAACAAATCCTTAACATACAAACCAAACGGCCACACACTGGGAAGGGCACTGTCAGCTCCCAGAAACAAAGCCTATTTAATAAAAATCTAGTGAACAATGGGATCTGTGTCCTTAATAAATTTCGCATGGCATTTAAAAGACATGTGAATTCAGAAGGAGAAGGAGTTGTTATTTTTTAATCACATTCCTCAACAATCTAAGAAATTTGGCTGTATAGTCTTCAGAGCAAGGACGGCTTTTTTATGTGTTGGTGATGTTAGATGTTATTGTACCACAAACAGCAGAGCAGGGACTTGATTCATGACCAAGGCACTGAAACACTACCATAAAACAAAAAAATTGATAATGCCTATGCTATAAACAAACCTCTCCCTCCATCCCAGTTCAGACAATTTCTGCCACAAAGCTTCAGAAGCGCTGCCATGCTATGAGAAACACAGAATAAAACACCTGGCTGGAATCAAAGCAAGGAACACCAGAAGTGGTTGGAAGCATAAAAGCAGCTCTGTGAATTAACTTTTACATATACATAGAATTTCCTTTTTTAAGAAGCATTCTTGGGAAGTGCAAGAGTGATACAATCTCATTTGTCATGGATATATGTTTTACGGTTGACTGATGTCTAATGAGGTTGGGCTTATGCTATGGTTCTGGTGTAACTCAGTCAAGTCAGAGAACCCACAGAGGGGACAGAAAACAGTCTGTGGGCGTTACTGCAGGGTTTTTTTTTTTTCTTGTAAATCTGCAAGCTTACTTTCATAACACTTATCCAAATGAAAATCTGAAGCTGCTAATCCTGTATAAAAGCTTAATGGAATTACTCAAAGGATTCAAGAGCTACCATGTAAGCCTCATTTACTTAGGTTAGGAAAGAAAAAGAACAGAGATATAACCAAGATGACACCAGGGGAGTCACCAGCACAGTTCTGTAGGATTCTGCACTGGGACCTACATTGCTTAACAAATTTGTAAATGACCTAGAAGATGGGATGGGTGACACAGTTAAGCTACCAAATGACAGCAAGCTATTAGGGATAGTGAATACAAAATAACTGAAAAGATGCAGGAGGACCTTATGAAACTGGACTGGGCGATAAAAAGGCAAACAAAATTCAGCATAGATAAACTTGAAATGAGACAGAGAAGGAATAATAACCTCATGCTATTAATACATAGAACAATGAGTTGTGAGCTGACTATTAATCCCAAGATCTATTTCCTAAGTAGTATGTTATCTATTTCATGAAACTGTAACCTCAAACCCAGCAGTAGTCAAAAGAGCAAATCACAGAACAAAACTAAAGTCATCTTTGTGTCACTGAATTAATGTTTTGCGCGCATATTGTACATAACATGCAATCCTGGTCCTGTAACATCAAAGAAGACGTGTCTCTCCATGGATAGAGATTGACTGTTCAATGTATTTTTTTTTAATAGAAAGTACCAACAAGTCAGTAAGAGCTAAGTACAAAACTTCACACAACAGGTACTAGGAATTCCTTGCCAAAAGATACCGAGGACTCAAAAAAAAGAAAAAAAAAAAAAAAAAAGAGATGGGCTTCAAAGGAAATTGAAGAGAGATCCCTTGAGAGTTTCCAACTAGACAAACCACATCAGGCTCAGAAAATCCCCTAGACTGAAAATAGTGTGAGGCTGAGGGAGTATTCAGGAGAGGTATCATATATACTCTCCCTGTCCTTTTTCATCCCTAACAGCTCACTTACAGATGCTGTTGCAGACAAGTACTGGATCTGACAAAGCCTTTGTCTGAACCAGTACAGCTGTTCTTATAAAACATTCATGTTCACCATAATACAAGCCCAACACTTCAAAAAACAGTAGCTGGAGGAGTTCAATTAGCTGATCCACTCACAGGGCTGCACATTATTAACATATATGAACTTTGTTACAAGATGTCAGAACATCAATCCTGTCAGAGAACAAAAACCGAGCTATGGGAAACAACTGTTAATGGACTGCAGAATTAGCAGGTAAGGCACCTACACTAGGGGTTCAGCTGCATATCCAAGACCCCAAATTCTCAGTAACCTGAACATTCTCCGCTTCCTCAAAACAAACATGTAATATAAGCTGGAAAATGTACAGTTTGTAAGTTAGAAAAAAAAAAAGGCAAGATGGAAAGAGGAAAAAGCATGACCAAGCAGCAAAACCTACAAACACTGTGAAGAACAGTCACAGCATACCATGCCCACCACATACCAAAACCTCATCACTTTATAGAATTGTAAGAAGGTCTGAAAGTGGCTTCATAAACAGACTCTTTTGAAAGGGTTCCTATTACATATAGCAGACTTGTAAGAAGCATCTTTATATTGTAGATACCTAAGAAGTAGTTCTTCACTACAGGTAATATGACTTAAAAATGTAATTAATAAGCCCTAATAGTTGGCAAGTTTTGCAGATCATGGTTCAATAGATGCCTTGATAATTTAATAAGCAAATTTTACCTTCAAGACAGAAGTATTGTTATTTCTTAGCATCATTCAGGAAACTGTTTCAGGAAGTCAAGACTCAATATTAAAGATGTATTAAAAAAAAAATCAAAAGCAAGCACTTTGCTCTGCAGCACATAGCCACCACTTCCATTTCAACAAACATAAGGGAGCCCAGAGCATTTCCGACAAAATAAAACTTGACAAATAAAACAATTGCTGGTACTACAGTTTGTTGTGCAGTTGTACCAGATAAGTGTAAGTACAGCACATCTGTAACCTGCACCCCCCCCAACCCAAAGCATCATGTCTCCAGAAATTTCAGTATTAATTTTAAGAAGGGCTTACAACTATTAAAAACACCTTCAAACATCGATCAGACTTAATAAATTGAAAAATATTTATACACTGTCTGAATCTAGAGGAGTGAAATACTGCTTCACTGATTTCAAATGCCCAGCTGTCATTAACAATGGCAACATTTACATTATTTTAGTAAGAATTTGTCCAAACAAGGTTATCCAATTACCAGTACAGTCCTAATAATTCCATTATATTCTTAAAAAACAATGAACATAACCTGCCATGGGAAATTTTTTTTTCCAGTTTAGTTTGTTACTGTCCAGATTGGATTTTGAACTAAATTTCAAGCTTGCTCAAAACTGGTGTTTGAACTAAATTTTACTCCTTTGTTTAAATGAGACTACTTTTTTTTTAAATCCCACCTGAAAAAAAGAAAAACGTACACATACCACGTAACTTGGAAATATGGTAATTTTTTTGTAAGTTTAAAAATACAAACGGGCATCTAATGACAAGGAATTTAAGTAAATATTTTTCACATTAAAAATGAACTTAAAACAATGCTGCATATAACTGACAAAATTTGAAGTAATTACTACTATTGCCAGCACAAGTACCAGTTTGCAAAAAACAGAAGTGACGGTTTTAATACCAGCAGTAAGTAACTTTCAAGAGAACAACACCAGCAGCAGCATCTTGACAGAGGAACCTGTGTGGCTGACAACTCAATGGCTAGTTAGAGTAACACAAACTGCACCGCAACTCCATACTGCCACCAAGAGAGGATGTTCTACCGTTTCTCCCATCATCCCTTCCTAGCGTTCTCACCCTTTTGTCCTTGTACTTAACCCATCTACTGTGTGGTTGCAGGGACAAACTGGATCAGTTTGTTCTAAATGGAAAAAAACTCATTTTTGGTGGGCCAGTCTTCAAAAAATAAAAATAACCGATCAACTCACCCCATTGCCACAAAATTTCTACATCTGGCATAAGAAAGGAAGTGGGGTTGCCCCTTTCAGCAGCAGCCCACTGTTAGATCCACTTACGTATAACAAGAAAACATTAGGAAGGCAGAGTTCAGAAACTACATTTTAGCTAATTCAGATGCAAGTCTTTCAGACCACCACTACTCTTTGGAACATGAAATGTGGAAGCCAATCCAGGTACTTCAACAGATATGATATGTACTTCCAAGATTTTTACAGAAATTCCCTACCAACCCATGCAACTGTACCCCATACTTATATCATTCAGCAGATTCAGCCTCAAAACAAACAGAATCCCACCACAACAGCAGCCTGGAGATGACAAAGAAATTACTGGTTTCTTCAAGTTTGGTAAGAGAGAGGCAAGTGTTGCACTGTAACTAGCCCAGAGTATTACGGATCACTGAAGCGTGGAGAACCCAAGAGAAACAGTGAGTGCTAATGCAGAAGGGAGCATATGTACACCTCAAAAACGTAGACGTTGCCTCAGCTCATACTTTACAGTACTCTGTAACCGTTGGTGTAATTTCAGTATCACCGACATCAGGTTTCAGACTGTTCTGTTACATTTCTTTTTACCATTGAAGAGATTGGTATGATTTAAGTTTTCCAATTTAAAATTGCAGATCTTATCAGCATACCAGTGCAAAGCCAGTGACAAACATCTTGCGCTCTCCTGTTTACCTCAAGCCTATCACACACAGGGATTGCCTGATGGATTGCTACAGGGCCTGAGAGGTCCTGGGGAGAAATACCTGTCTAGCTGTAACTTCAAGGAGGAGACAGTCTTTTTTGTTCAGTCCCATGAGAATCTTCACAGGGACACTATTTATCAAAAGCTGTATCTTTTACTATGTATGCAACCAACAGACCACACGTCGTTGATTACCATCATCATACTTCAATAACTCTTTCTCAGGTTTACAGAAACATAAATGGAGCTAATAAAAACCAAAAACAAATATAACTAAGATCACAAAGGATGCACAAATTTTAAGCTCACTAAGACATTTATCTTCAGGACTTTTAGCACATAAAATCTGTAAGCTTTCTACTACTTGTATCTCACTATATTTACTAGCCTTTCTATCACCTAGAATATATGCAGGGCTTAACAACGCAACAGAGGATGCAGTCAAGTAAAGGAAAGATCAGATACATGCTCTCGACTATTTTGATCACTCTCCTTCCTGCCCTCTTGATGTCTTTGATTTACCCAACTTTTAGAGCAGTTCGAACTACCTGTTACAAACAGCTATTTGCCTGTGTTTGAACTCCCTTCCCAAGTGGGATGGTAAAGGCTTGGAGGCCTGAGCGCCAAGTTACCTGTGCGTCCATTAAAACAGACTTGCTTCCAGTTTCATAACATCTCAGTGGGTAGACACAGACACCAGTGTGCCCCAACAGGTGTTGCCAGCCTCCTCCGAGGCACAGGCAGCCACCAGAAGGTACCATCCCCCAGGCCACCAGTGGAGCCACCCTGATAAAATATGCAGTGCTCTTCACATCAGCTGGAACACTACTGCAGCACCAAGTAGCCCAGTGGCCGCTCTTTTAGCACAACCATATAGGATTTATTTCAATTAATATACAATTTATTCTTAGGCATACATTGCATCTCTCAGTTGGGGAGGGAAAAGGAGAATGAATTATGAATTCCAAAGATCCAACAACCCCTGCCTATTTAAAGGCTATGGTATTTCTCCAGCTATTTATACTTCCAAAGTTAATAATCCAGCTGTATATAAACCTCTAAACAGTTAATGACCACACTACACACTTTATTTTGTTAACTTCTTTAATTTGTATGAAGGTCTTCTCTGAATGCTTACAACTGAAGTTTTCTATACTTGGTCTGCGATTCAAGGAGTTAATGACTACCTTTTTGAAAAGCTTAAAATAGCCTCATGAAGGGTTTAAAAACAAATAAACTATTGCCTAACTAGACAGTCTTTTCAACTACTCTTTTCATTAAAAAAAAAAAAAGATGTTATCATAAATTCAGCTGGAAGTCACATATAGACAATGTTTTCATTTATAACTCTGTAAAAACACAGAATATGTGTCAGCCACAAGAGGCTCAGTAATCGCAGAGTTCTGACAAGTTGAATTTGCAACTATGACTTAACCAGCACAGAAGATATTGACTTTGCAGCAAGGAAAATATGGCAGACCTACAAAGGAAATTGTTTCAAATGCTTTCCTCCTGCACTTCTACTACCTCTAATTTTTAATCCAAAATGTTAGTAAATTAAATTCTATACATTTATGAAATTGAGATCAGAAGTAGGAGACCGCAATTTTGAACAGAGTAACAATTCACATGAAAGAATACATATTTTAGCACTTGAGTGCATTTGCATAGGCATTGTTTGTTCAGTTTATGTTTTAAGACCATCAGGAAAACAATTTTTTCTTCTTCTTTTTTCATAAAAACAGTGGTGGTATTTGTTGCCATATCATATCTCCACTTTTATGGTTAAGCATGTTGCTTAAAAATGCTATTGCTTATTTTAAAAAAATAGTTTACAAACTGAGCAGGTAGGACAGGTTAATATTGCTCTTAAAATAATAAATTTGCTGTTTGCTACTTCAAATGACAGCTGGAAATCTTACTTTACTAAAATGCAAAATATTTAACTATCACCACCAGAAAACCTCTTAGAAAAACAGGTCAGCATTATGTTACTTCTCTTCAAGGAAGTTACTGTACTGTTAACCAAGGCATTTCTTTCACAACTCAAGAACAAAGTTACTAAAAACTGGAACTCTGAGGTTTCTCTCGAGCTGATAAGATATCCTGTTCAGAGAAGCTGGTGAAAAAATGATCAACATAAATATGAAAATTAAACTAATATCTGGGCTTACAGAAACATCTTAAAACTCTTGTGTCACCCCACACAATTCAACATGAATTCCAGCAAAGCAGCTAAAAAAGCTTCAATAAAACAAGAATTCCTATAGGTAAATCTGTTTCACTGTTAAGTGCAATAGTCAAATAAGCAGCAGGGTGAACTTCTACCCCATAAGACAGAACCAGGAGAATAGGAAGTCACTCAACAGCAACCTTTAGCTAATTAGTAACAGTCATTATCTCAAAATCTTCAGCCAGCAGAATTAAAATATCATGAAACAGTAAAAGTTTTTCCTGGAGTTTCATAAGTAAAGTTATCAATCAGACAAATCACTGGAAGCTGGCTCCATTTCTTTCAAGATACTCCAGTGTCCTAAATTCAATGCAGTGTTTTAATGTTGAACTCCCACTCAGCCACAGAGTCTTCAAATTTGTTTCAAGTTTGTAATAACAGATTACAGTGTCACAAGGATTTAGTGAGAATTAATTACTCATCCAATGGCAGCAATACGCATTACTGATTTCTTCATTAGTGATGCTTCAAGCAGCCTTTTTTCTTTAGGCTAATAAAACACTTTATTTTCTTAAAAAGCACATGACATGCTAAATGACCAAAATAATTTCCTTAATCACTCTGTGTATGTTTTAGCACGTTTTCCCACTTTACTGTTGAAGATTACCTCAATCTAAGTCCTGACTAAGCTAACACTACCTGGAATAACCTTGCAGAGTGTATCTTGCAACTCAACTCTGCTGTTCTGATGTTAAAACTATACAATCTTATGAAAACTTGCTTTATTTTTTCTGGCCTTCAGCTACCCCTAGTCTCTTACCCTCCTATCTCTCTCTCTGTACTTTTTTTCCACAGTCTATATATGCAAAACCTCTTTTGCAATGCAACTATGGCTCCCTTCAGAATTCTTCTATAACTAAGCTAGTTCATCTAACCAAACCATAGAAACAACAAAAATCCCACACTCACACAATTTTGTAACATATAAAAGGCATAACAGCTCCTCCTTTCCATACAGCATCTTAAACACTGGCACATTAACATGAAACAATTTGCTTGAATTCACTCAGTAACAGAGCTGATAGAAAATTGCAGGTCTCTTCAATCCTAGTCCAGCGTTCTATCCAGCAGACCCTGTTCCATATATAAATGTAATAGTAACTAGGGGAATATTTTTAAAAGTTACAAAAAGAACACAAAACTATTCAGATTTCATCCCTGTTACAATTTATTTATTAACAAGTTTTTTGCACACAGTATAAATTTTCACATGCATTCCTTTCCAGAATAAGGCCTAGAAAGTTACAGACAAAAGTAAAATTAGCATGGATGCTTATTTGAAACTTCCTCCTCAATACAGTAGAAAAGTGAAATTTAAACATTCCCCAAATTATATTAGAAATGAAAATTGTTATCGCAAGGCTGAGCACAGACTATGCACAAACTTAGCAGGATACAATTCACTTATTACATGTAATATTACAACAGTGAAAAATGAATTTAAATCCTTTATAATTGAAATTTCCACACTACTGCCTTAGAAATAAATGTCTTGGAAAGACAGATACCAAAGTGGACATACAGAAGCTAAGTTATGAACAGAATCTAGATGATGCAGAAATAATCAATGAATAGTATATGCAGGTAAATCCAAATACTTGCACGTGAAATTATAAAGGAAATAGCAGATTAAAAATTAAAAATATTCAGTAGCTTCCAATAAAGCTAGAGAAATAACTTCTAGTAAGAAGTCTGTGAAAGAATAATCTTGTACTGAATGTTCAAACCACTCAACACTTCCACCCGCCCCTCCAACCACCACAGTGGCCCAATAAAATACACATTCAATCCCTCAGCATCCATTATAAATGCACCCAACCAACTTTTGGGAAAAGTAGAACAAGATGCTTTTTAGTAAAAATATTATAACTAGCTCATCTAGATCCTTTTCTACTAAAACACTCTGACAGTCCTCTAGTTACCTGGTATTTCTGCCTAGAAAAATCTGGTAAATTATTTCCAAAATATGAAAAAGCATACTTCTCCCTCCAAATTATGAAAAAGCATACTTCTCCCTCCTATCAGCCAATCTTCTTTTTGTCTGCATGTTGAAATGCAACTCAGCATTCAAACATTCATTTGAACATTTTGAACATTTTTATTTTATATCACAAAATTGACTTTACTCGGAAAAAATTCTTGGGGCGGGGTTGGGGGGATGGACACAACACAACAACTCATTTCTATAATTACATTCACAAATTACCTAACCAGCCTGTCACTGTTCTTGGACTAAAATGAAGGATTCTAATCTCTGTTCCACAATACAGAAGAAACTATCCCAATAAACAGAGCATATTAAATAGCTTCTAGAAGATCATTTGTATTCCAAGCTCCACTAGCAGTGCAGATAACTAGAATAGTTCCTGCTACCTCTCTTAGCCTACAGGAATTCTAAGTCTTGCTGTCCTCATCACATTCTGCCTTACCAGACACTGTTACTCGTCTTATTATAGTAATAAGTTATTACTTTTAGTCATCAGCTATTGGTTGTTATTACCATTATACAATTTTAGGGGCTTCACATTATCAGTCCATCAGTCAGGTATGAAACCTACGCTATAAATGCATGTCTTAAGAAAAGAAAGAAAAAAAACAAGCTGCAATGGAATAACAAGAAATAAGGGTCTCTTACTCTCACAAACTACAGAAAACCCCAGATTAAAAATAAAAAAGCTCAAATTTCTTACTTTGAACACATTAACATTTGGATAGCTTTAAAGGAAATATTTAACACATACTACTTTCAACATCAATCATTATGAATTTTGTATGCTGCTTTATGCAAACCTTAAAGAAGCAGCAAACTGATAGATGATTTTGCTAGGATTCTAGCTAAGTAGATAGAAAGTCTATTCTGACTCAACAGCACTATGCCTAAAACACAATAAAATTCCACCGAAAATTCACCTGTGCTAAGTATAAAACCAACCTCTTGGCTTCCTTCATTCCCCCTATTCACCTAGAAACAAGATTCTCAAGAAGGACAAATAATGAAGTTACGAGCAGTATCTAGATCTTCCTCTGCCCCTATTCCTGCTAGAATGCACAGCAAACGAGCAAAGGAAAATGCTGACATCATTTTACTCCTATGGTATTTCTCTTACTTGGAAGAATAACGAATAGCAACAACAACAAAAGCAGTGGGGAATGCAGGCTATGAAATCAGCATATTAAGATAACAGGAGAAGTTTGAGACCTACAATTTTTCCTCTTGGTTGACGTATAAATCTGTTTGCTCCCTCCTTTCCTTCTGATTCCCCTGCTGATGAGCAGAAAAGCTAGATGGTCATGTATCCAATACAAATTTGCAGAATTTGTCATCTCAAAGAATCATTACCCCCACCGTGCACAAAACAAATGAACTGATAAAGTTCTGCGACAGTATGTGTGGGAATATCTGCTAAGCAGAATATGGTGGGGATATAAACTGCTGATGCTTTCAATGGAGTGTCCAAATCAGGATTTCCCCTACAATTCCTAGTCTTTGAAAATGAGGAAGATTATAAATATGTAGTGTACTACTCATTTTATTCAAGTTACCTACATCTCCTCTTATATCTCAATGATCAAAACAGAAGATTTTGATACCTATATGATATGCTTTATTGATTGGAAGGGAGGGGTTGTACACTACCATTTTAGCAATTCCATACTGACAGGAAACAGCAGATGGAGGATTAGTACAAAATAAAATCTGTACAGTTACATGTCAAGTAACAATCAAGTTCCAAGTCATTTACTTTTATAAGGCATATTTTTGTCTTAAACAATAAAGAAAAATGTCAATTTCAGACTCCCATGGATTGTGAGAAGCCCGCAATACTTGGGTTTTAAGCACTGCAGTCAAGTAGTTTGTTTTACACAATTATCTACTGAATCATCACAAGCTCACTTTTGACAGCTAAGAAACCAAATTTGATCTGCAATTCCCACCTCATCCCAGGAACACAGAAGTAATATATGGTGTGCAACAGAAGGATAAAAACCTAAACATTTAAAAGAGTTTGCATGAGAAAAATCAACTACTGTACCACAGTGTCCTCTGATCCCAGGCCTATAAAGCACAACCCAAATTACTTATATACAGAAAACACTGGAATATAGGAATGTCTTTTCTTTGAAAGGACAAGCAAATCGTACTATTTTCACCCTTCAGATCAGTATCAGGTACTGCAATGAGTAATTAAAACAAAGACAAAACAGAAAAAAGCACCGCAGTTTCGCTTTTCTCAAAGTTTCATAACACGACTTAATAAACGTATACTTTTAATCGAGACGACACGAGAAGATGGAAATGAGTTTGCTGGAATGAAGTGTCAGTTTGTGTCACTTCTGCATTCAGCTGTAACCTTCGCCAAACCTTGTGTCCCCCCCCCACCTTGTGTCCCCCCCCACCCCGCCCATTGCCTACGAGAGGCTGCGGCCCTGCCGGGCCCGCCCAGCGCAGCTCCGAGCGGCCATACCATATCCTATCAGCCCAGCTCCTCCTCCTGAAACGGCAGCAGCCCTAGCCTTTCTATCCGCCTTTTGCCTTCAATAGGCCCCTAAAGGACAATGCTGTTGGAAAGGGGGGGGGGAAGGAGGGGAGCCAGTCCCACCAGATCGGCCCCCGGGGTAACCCTGTAACGCCGCAGCTAAGCCAGGGGTGGTTTCCACCTACCCCAATCCGAGGCATTTAGACCCGTCTCCCAGCCCCTCCTGGCCGGTCAGCAGCCGCTGTCCGCGCTTTGTACCATTACGCACAGGATGAAAGGTCACGGCGTGAGCCGTAGCCGCACACCGGCCAGGCCTGGCAGTAGCCCCGGGCGGGGGGGGACGGAAAGCCCTGTCACTTCAACCTCACGGTCAGGCTGGGCAGGGAAGGGGTTGCCCGGCTCAGGCTCTCGCTACCCTGACCCGAAGCGCCGCATCCCCCGGTTTCCCCGTCCACTGCGCCTAGTGACATCGGCGCAGGCCGGCACCCACGACGGGTGGGTGCTGGGTGCCGCCTTCCTCCCCCTCCTCCTCTCCTCGGCGCAGGCGCACCCACGACGGGTGGGTGCTGGGTGCCGCCTTCCTCCCCCTCCTCCTCTCCTCCCGGGCGTGACCCGGGGGGCGGGGCCGGACCGGGGAAGCGGGGGGGGGGGGCTGGGGAGG
>NW_008794710.1:632852-637743 GCF_000699145.1 Aptenodytes forsteri
CGGTGTTTGTAACGTGAGGTCCTTTTGAAATCCTTAGCGACTCTGAGGGCAAGGTTAGAAAATAAAGGGGGTTTTGCTGCTAAATGAAAGCTCGTCTGGAAAGAAAGTCGTCTTGTAGAAGATTGATGCCATTGAAAGTCGCTTTTAGTAGGTGAGCTCCTCAGGAGCCCGGAAAAGCAAGGTTAGAAAATAAAGGGGGTTTTGCTGCTAAATGAAAGCTCGTCTGGAAAGAAAGTCGTCTTGTAGAAGATTGATGCCATTGAAAGTCGCTTTTAGTAGGTGAGCTCCTCAGGAGCCCGGAAAATTTTATTCCAATTGATTAAATGCCAGCTTAATCAGAACTGTTTACACAACTGTAGCATAATGAAAGAGCAACATTTTTAGCATAGTAGATGGGTGAAAATGGGCCACTGTAAGACTGAAAATATGACAAAGACAACCAAAGTACTAATTAAGCTTCTTAATTGGGAAAATAATAATGTCCTTTTCAGGTGTACACTAGCACCTCCCATTTCTCAAATATATGAACACGTACAGGTCTAAGGAAAGTCAATGTTATGTAAGATGTCAAAGTAAGTCTTCTGTCTGTGCATAATCCTAAGGGGTTTCTTCCTTTTACTCACTGCTAAATGTGTGGCTCCTGGAGTTGCAAAATGTGGTATGTCATCTACGTTGGCTAACACTGTTTCTTTTGTGCAAACAACGTCTTCAGTCACTGGAACCAAGCTCATCTTTGAAAAGATGATCCCCCCCCCACCCTGGATGTAGTCCTGTTCAGGCCTTTCGATGAGTTAAGCCTGTATATAAAAATATGTCTCAGAAGAAACATGAATGCAAGCCAAGAGAGTAACCACTGCCTCCCAGCCTATATACTCATTTTCGGGTACAGGAGCAGCATTACTCTTATTTTTGTTTTAGCTAGGGTTCGCCTTTTTTGAACATCCTTAGCACCTAATTTAGTCATAAATTTGATTTAGACTGGCCAAAAAGCCTAAGTTTTTAAAGTTAAATATGCAGGATTGTATAGCTACATGAGCTACCGATGTTCTGTTAAACGCTGCTGAGGCAGTAATTGATGTCATATGAACGTGGAGTTCATCAGTTCGGCTTCCTCCAAACTTGAAGGAGTATTATGGGAAAGCTCTAAAGAGAAAGTAGTGCTTTAAACCTCGTGATAGAAGGACAGTGTCATTCTCTGAACTACTTAATTACTGTTTAAGTTATTTTCCTGTTACAAAAAGCTGAAACTGAAACGCTTTGGGGGAAAAATCCTGCTGATTGCTTTCTGCTGAGTCATTCCACTGGTTTATCAGAAGCATTTTACCAACACTGCAATACGACTCGCACCAATCGCAATCAAATCTCCTTTTGTTCATGAGCTCAGAATCTGAATTCCCCTTTTCAAGGTAGAAATAAAATACAGTAAAATGTGGGACACCTGGGATTTGTCTGTAATAGCAATTGGTACCAATTTCAATCAATCTCCATTCAGTCTTCTGAATGTATTCTCAATGTATTAGTAATGTATATCGCTAATACGAATCCACTTACCTTATTTCACCCTTTCTATAATTTTTTTTTTTCCCCGAAAGCTCTGTAGAAGGGACAGATGCTCAGAACATCGGCATTCTTCTAATGGAGCGAGTCAGAGCATGCAAGCCAATGACAGATTATTCTGAATATTCACGTAGTTGAGGTGTGACATTTCAAATTGACAGTTCTGGTTTTGTGGTCAGATCTCAGGAATCCCAACAGTGGAATTTTTTGTTTGCTTGTTGGGTTTTGTTGGGTTTTATTTTCCTAACAGCCAACCCGATTCTGGTCTCCGTTTGGCAAGCATTTCAGAAACAGCTGGTACATGACCATATGCCGTGCTGGCACTGCTGTGAGCTTATTTCCCACTTGTCCTCTTGGTCAATCAGAGCTGCTCCATGTGCTGAAGGACAGCTGGTCCCTTGGCATGTGAAGCAGCTAATGAACTTTTCCTCCAAAAAGCCATAGGGATAGAGCATGCTAACTCCGATCAGAGGCTGTTCCTTTCTGAACTGCTATCAAAAATGGAAGTTCTCTGTGGGAACTCTCTTTGTTGCCCCTGTATGACAACCTGCACACAGCAAGAACAACTAGGTGGGTGTGCATTGTAGGTGACAGCACTTGTTTGGAAAATCAAGGCTACATGATCTGTGTTGAAAAGAATGCTAAACCACATCTGAGTGACTGATGGGTTTGTGCTTTTAGCTGTCAGCCTCAGCAAGTACCACTGTTTCCCTTTTTCATTCTGACCCCTGCTGGAAAAGGTCTCCAATAAATTTCTAAAAAATGTATCAATTTCATCTTTTTTTTTTTTTTCCTCTTAAGGAACATATTGCAGGAGGAATTGCACAGCAGTTCAGTATTACATAGCCACGGCTTGTAAGCATTTTACTGCCATCCATCCATCTTACTTCCTGAAAATTGGTCAGTTTATAATATTCCCTAAAATTTCCTGCTAGGTGCAATAAAAAATCCCTGATTTTCCCTGAGCAGGCGTTCTGTATCAGTTAACTTTGAAAGTCATGATAACCAATCATTAGACAGTCCTCTATTGTTCACACTTCATAAACCGTTCGTATGAAATGCTTGATAGAAGCAATCTGCCCATTCAGCATTTTAGAAATGGAGATACAGCAACATTCATGAGGGAATAAATGTAGTTTAAGAACAGAAAAGATCATCTAAGTGTGCAGAATCTAAATATATACATAAATTCATAGATATTTTTAAAATCCAGAAAATGGATGGACCTTAATGTAAGGTGAAACAAGGAACATCCAACAGATACATGATGCATTTTATTGGATATCTTGATGTACAGCTTCACAAGTGTATAATTATCTCTTTGAAACTACTTTGTTTAATTGCATGAAGGCTTACATAACTTTTTTACTACTTTTCATGGTCCGTTTCAGGTTTTGAGTAAAGACTCGGGCAAAACGTTCACACCTCCCAGAAGTAATAACTAGGTTCAAATGACACATTCAAAAGGCATTCCTCAGCACTGGATCAGGTTTCAGATTCCTTTTTACTGATCCCTCTTTCCTAATAATATCCCTGCACAGTGAAAAAGCAAGCTGTAGATACCCACAGCATCAGAGGGCCACTTTGTTGTCCGCATCAAGGACCTCATCCACCGCAGTGAATGGAAAATAACATTAAATTTTAGTCGGATCTGCATTAGGCCGCAGTTTGACATTTTTTCTTTCAGACTTCTCTCTAAGAGGTTTCAATATCTTTAATAGGAACACGCTAGTATGGTGAGTTTGGAAGATCTGAGTCACTTGAAAAATCAATTACATAATTCAAAGTAAAAGTATTTTCTGTTTAATACAACTATACCACTATAACCTCAAAATGTATTTTTGCTTTCTTTGAACACAAACTGCACATAGGAACCTGTCACAGAAATGGCAGGTCAGGCAGTGCTGTTCTCTAACAAGAATGTCTGGGCTTGGTGTTGGTATTTCTTTCGGACTCTACTTTTTTTTTTTTAAGTTATTCTGCTTCAGTATACTCTTGCCCTTTTCATCCTGCAGCACTAACAATTGGGAAACCCTAATAATACTTTGAGAAACCTTTGGGAAGTCCAAAACAATACATGAACAGGACCCTGTCTCAACATGCTGCTGTGTGCATAAAACAGACCACCTGAAGTCTACCGCAAGAAATACTCAGAGAAGATGTGAAAGAACCACGATAATTGCCTACACCACTTCGGACAAACAGCCAAGCAGTACAAAAGATAAAGAAAATGAAAGCTTTATACTACATAATGAATGGAAAGGTCCAAGTACCTGGATATAGCATTTGAAACAATAAACCGAGGAACAGCTTTCACTAGTGGTGTAATGAAAAGACTACAGAAAGTATAGTGTTACAAAAATGAAATAATTTCCACAAGTGATGAAATACAAAGCAAGTATTACATGCGATTGCATTTTAAGGACGGTTAGTCACAGCGAAATATACCAATGTCTCAAAATCTGATCTTTTTTTTAGTAATGCATATATAGAAGAATTTGATGTCATAATGAGGTACTAATTTAATTGCATTATATTTGTTGCTACATCAGCTATTGTCAAGCCATTAAGTTAATTACATGTTAAGTTTTAAACTAGATGAAACACATTATGACATCTGTTTTTTTCCTATTTACTACAGCATTCCAGAATTACCATGTTGGAAATGTCTGAGGTTTTGGCAGCTTGCTGTCTTACAAATAGTTCATGAATACAATTAACCATCCTTGAGTAGTGTGCAGCATCAGCATCCAATCCTTGTCTTACTCGTCAGAAATACAATTATTGTTCCACGCTAATTCCACCAAACATTTTTTTTGGATATTGGCCATATTCTCAGTCAGTGAAAATGCTGAAAACAGAGCGGATCGCAATATAGTAGCTGATGATCCGGCCACAGATTTTGGAATGACTATACTAGAAGAGTAATTCCATCTTTATTAATGATCTATATGAAATGAAAAGTGAAAGAAACACATGAAAATGTATGGAGTTCTTAAAGTAATTGCATCAAAGGTATTATTCTTTTCATCCAATGCATCAGCATTTTCTTAACATGATATTCTGTTGCAGACCCTAGTAAAAGAAAAGATCCTTTGTGTATTAGTGGCTTATTGTCCTGGCACTTTGACATTATGTTTTGACTGATCAAAAAAGCTTTCTTATCTGATCCCATGGTAAAAACTGCAAAGCAAAAATAGTGCATGTTTTCAGATGCTTAAAAAAAGAGAAATACGTTTTGAAAACTGTGGCATGTAAGTCAATCTGTATGCATGACTTATAGGCTGTAATAAACTTAAGTTTATTTTGTATATTTTTTAGTGTGTGGACTAAA
>NW_008794710.1:637794-639647 GCF_000699145.1 Aptenodytes forsteri
AAGCTTATGTTTATTCTGTATATTTTTTAGTGTGTGAACTAACTTTTATCTGTGTGGGAGCAGAAGGGAGAATGGCCATTGCTGCTTTCTGATAGAACAGATAACCTAGGAAGTGCTACTATTAAGAAGTCATTCCATAGATATTGAAGAACCATTAAGAGTGGCTGATTAATACCAGCAGCCATTACAAAGAGTGCATATAGAATAGGAAAAAAAGTCAAGTTTGACAAAAGCAGCATTTGAAAAAGGGTATTGAATCCCAACAAAAATATTACCATTTTCATCTTAGAAAAAAATTGTTTCGAAATACATGCTGAGATCTAGTACCTGCATTTCCAAACCTTTAAGTACACTGAGGAGAGATTTCTAGCTTGTGTGATTGACTACAGGGCTGTCAGGCTGAAACAGAAAAGATTGAGCAGCACGAAGAGAAGGAAAGGATATTTTTCTGTCAAGAAGTAGCTAATATTTCAATACTTTGCAGCTACACTGATACGCTCTCTGCAGTATCTTTCATGATATTTTGGCTTGTAATTCTAACTGAATGATATTTAGACACTCATTTGAAGCGTTACTCACTGGAACTTGTTAATGGGAACAAAAGTATCTGACTTTCCAAGGCAAATTTATGTATATAAATTATAAAGGTGTTTTCTATCAAGAAAGCTATCTCTGTTGAGATGAAAACTACTTGTTTTCTAGTTTGATCGGGATTTTGTGTTGAAATTGGTGTATCTTTTGAGTTTGATACTGTTTCAATGTCAACTCCCAAGAGACAAAAAAAGCAGGCATAGCTTTAACTGGCTGAATGAAAATTGCTGTCTTCATGTTAAAAACCCCACATATTTCAGCAGTTGAAGAGGTCATGAAATAAAGGAATGGTTAATGTCTAGACCCAGCCAGCTTTTCCAGGTGTAGAGAAGACGGAGGTCATTTCCCCTAAGAAAGCAACATTTTTTTTCTTTGAGGCTGATTGTAGGCCCAGATAGAGCTAAATCATGAACCTACTGTGATCAGATAACACAAGGAGGAGGCACTAAAGACCAAAGTAATGCAGTGGTGGTGTATCAGAGGAGAATATTAGATGCCAGGCGCGGGCCACAACTACAGATCACAGATGGGAGTATAATCCTACGAGATGGATTGCTTGGACTTTATTTGTTAAAGGGGTAAAATGAATGCAGTATCATTAAATAAGAGAATAGTTTACTACTCAGAACAAATATTTTCTTCCTAAATGTCAATGTCAATATTCACAGCGGTGAATAAAAATTGGCTGCCAAGGGCATCGCTTTCTGGCTTGTTGCAATATTTTGATTTTACAGGTTTTTATTACTTTCACAGATGCATGTGCTTCTGTACATTGAACAGTACTTCATTGCAAAGTTTTTCAGGTAGGAAATGAAATCCTTAAGAAACAAGCTGAAAACTCCATGCTTCACTGTTGTGCTTAAAATTGATTTCCATATCTGGAATTGAAGCATTGCTGTGCCAAAAAATATTATGGCAATATTTCTTCCGCAGTCAATGAAAAACTATAAACCTCTGTTAAGAGGGATTCAGGGCACCTGTATGAGGCACCGGCTTCTCTGCCCCGACTGCCTAGGTCTGCCAGCTGATCCAGGACACCCGTATGCTGAAATGGAGAAGTACTTAGAGCTCATCAGTGGAAAACACTATTGAAAATCATAGAATCATAGAATCATAGAATCATTAAGGTTGGAAAAGACCCCTAGAATCATCGAGTCAACCCGTCACCCCACCCCACCCATCCCCACTAAACCATGTCCCTAAGGGCCTCATCTACTCGTCTTTTAAATACCTCCAGGGATGGGGACTCCACCACTTCCCTG
>NW_008794710.1:642860-700533 GCF_000699145.1 Aptenodytes forsteri
GAAACACTCCCTAACATACAGGGCCACCCCACCGCCTCTCCTTCCTCGCCTGTCCCTTCTGAAGAGTCTATAGCCATCCATTGCAGCACTCCAGTCATGAGAGTCACCCCACCATGTTTCTGTGATGGCGACTAATCTGTGATGGCGACGATCATCTGAAGAGTCAGCAGGTTTGGCTTTGCCAGATATAACTCTGGACACCAAGACATTTTTACAAGTAAGTAGAGGCCGTGAGAGGCCCCCACTTCACATCCACATGACTGCACTTCCTTCTCTCTTCACTCCTCGAAACCAGTGTGGCTGCACCCAGGTTTCCTATCAGGGATGGTTCTTGGCATGTGCTATCTCCAAATGATGCTAGGCAGTTTTTATTGACCAACTGTGCTAACAATTAAGTACTATGTAATCCTGTGTTCAAGTCCATACCCTGGTCTTGGTTTATATGCCACTGTAAACATAACTTCAGAGTTCAAAATACTGTTTTGTGTCTTCAGAGCAGGCAGGTACCAGTGGAGGACGTAGCTGTGGCAGCCCTGTGCACAGTAATCTGTTGATTTGTGCATTTGTCTTGGAAGACGGAAATGTTTCTTCTAGGACCTTTTAAGTCTTGAGTAAGATGAACCCACTGATTCTGATTTTCCAAAGGAATGAGCAAATGGTAGAATGCCCTAGGATACAGGCTACTCTCCATCCCTCTTGTTGCAACTAGGTTATTGTTCAGAAGGGAAAGGCAGAACAAAGAAGAATATAAAACCAGACCCAAACTCCCTATATCTTGTTGCTGAAGATACTCCTTTGAAATGAAAAGCCTAAAAGTCTTGGAATTCAAACTCTATTTCCATTTATATGTGTGCAGTTTACCCGACTCTGTAATGCAAAACGTAAATACTATCACTATCTCATGAGTGAGTTACTGAGAGTTAAGAGGAGGGAGGATATGGACCTCATCCTAAGCTATTCTCTAGACTGCTGGTTAGAGCAGTCTTCTGGAAGAGCTATCTCCACAGGCGGGATAAGAGTGCTAATGTCAGCTGGGAGTACTAAATGGATTTTGAGCTAAATTCAGTGCTATTCATGGATGCTAGGTGTGGGAATGGGCTCTTTGGGGATGAGTTTAGGCACTTCTTTCTCAATTACAGCTTTAAGAGTTCAGTTTGGCATACTTTTAATTATATGTGGGGGTCTTTGTAGAAAATTTTGCAGTCTGATGTGGAAACTCTAGTAAATTTAAACTCTTCCATGGATAATAGGTGACCTGAATAGCTCTCTCGGATTTTAGGCACCATGCAGACTAGAGCTATTACAAAGCTGGTAGGAAGACCAATGAGCAGAGATGATAGGCTCTTATAACTGAAATGTGTTATTTGCTCTCTCATCTTCAAGACATGCATGTTTGGAAAAGTAAAGGAAGCAGCTTCCCTGCTTACAGTCACCCAACTTTTGAATGAGGGGGTAAATTCCCATAGTTTGGATTCAGCTCCTTAAGATATTTGATACATTTTCTGTGCATCTGTGCAGTATTTCTTCTGTGAACGTGGTTAACCATATATATGATACTAGTCTTCATGTTCCTTGTTTCATAGATTTACCACCAACTGTCTGGTAATGTATCATGCAGTGAAAGTGAGGCATTCAGCTGCAGTTTCTTTTCAGCAAACTCATTAACTGACTTTTCTAGACAGTCACTACTAGTCATTATTTGTGACAGGGGAGTTTTGAAAACTCTTATGCGAGCTAGTGGTAGAAAGAAGTACTTCCAATGTACATTAAAGTACTGCCCCATTTGTTTTACAAAGAAAACCTTAGCAATAGCTCAGCTGAAATTTAATAACTGCCTGATTTCACTGCTGTTAGTGGCCTCATACAAAGTCAATGACAAACGCTTACATTTTTCTGTGATTGGTCTCAAATTTTGAGCATGTGATTGTTTGCGTCAACTATTCTGCTTTCTATAGTTACATGAGATGATAACAAACTTCCACCATTTTTAGATTTTTTTTACCCGTAGATGCAGAGAACATTTTAACTGCACACCTTTTTCTGGCTCACCATGCCATTTCAGGGGTTCACCTGAGGCATGTCTCATCGGCGGCAGCCGGGTTTTCCATTTATGCAGTGGCAGGTTCAATCAGCATACCACTTTGCTTGTGATTTTGATTTTGGGGGAATTTTCTTTTAATTCTGTAATGATTAGGTTCTCCAGTGCACTTCTCTTATTTTCCATGGTGGTAGGTTTTGTAATGTCAGCTGATATTATATTCCTTTGGCACACCTATCATTTGCATGCACATAAGGCACCGAAGGTGCTCATTATTTTCAGCTAACAAGTAATCTTGTTCCCACTTAATTTGAAATACATTGTTCTCTGTATCCTAATTTTGGCTTTTACAGTTACTTGCCTCATTGCATTTGGATTACTCTGCACCGTGTTTTAATACATCATATTTAAAACCCGCAAGATAAAACATCACAATAAATAGATACATAGATATCATTGCAGTGGAAACATTATGGCAGCTAGGGAGGTTGACATGATTTATCACCTGTCAAGAGTGCGTCATCATAGGCATAGTGGACAGTATGGTGCTGCTCCATTGAGTAGAAGCTCCATCCTTCCACTGGTCTCACCCGGCTCTCAGCCTTCCCAGGGCTGAATAGAGAGGTTGTACCAACATGTTTCTGCACTCATACACAACAGCGGCAGAACTCTCTACAGACAGGCTCTTGTGATAATACTATTGCAGCAGCAACCCATCCTCAGAAGGAGCTGAGAAGATTTATCAGAGGTTCACACACCTGCATTCTCCACTTTTTTGACCCCGGAGGGGCTGCTGGACAAATATGCCAGTCTTTGCTTGCCAAGCGATGGCAAACCACTCCTTCATGTGGAAGCAGCAACTTCTGCTGAGATTCATGCACCTCCTGAATTAGTCATTTCCTTTCATCTCTGCTCCAAGATTGTACAAGATGGTAATGATGGTACGAGAAGAATTGTCCTGTGGGCTGTATTTGGCTTGCACAACACCCACAGTAGTGTATCATATTTGCAGACAATATCAGTTACTGTTTGCAGTGGCTGAATGTCTCAGTAAGAGAGTAACGTAATGCCAATGAAAGAAGTAAGCTTCATAATTTAAAATACCTCTTTAGGAAAGTTTTACCACATACAACTATGAATACTCCTTTCGTCTTGCGTAAGGGTTGTTTGTTTCACTTTCGGTCCCTTTTCCCTTTGACATCAGGTAATCAAAAAAGCCATTTGTACACTACAATATAAGGGAGTCCACAAGAAGTCACAGCAGAGTATTTATATTTATATTGTGTTGGAAAACCCGCTTCTGAAGATAAAGCATTAGGTAAAAAATATGGGGTACATTTAGTTTTCCAGAAGGGAACATACCCTGTAAGCCGCAATGCCTGGAAGGGCTCTGGGGAAGGACCATACGAGCTCTGCCACACTTTGACAGGGTGTAGCATATATATATCAGGTTCTAATAATTTCCCACCTTCAGCATGCCGACATTTCAGTTGTGGACTTCTAGAAAGCTCAGAATAACAACGATGCAGCCGATTTTTCAGTTTAGCAAAATGTCAGAGAAGACGCTATACAGAGATGTTAATACACACAAATCCCCTCCTCCCCTGGAAAAAAGAAAATACTGGTTTTGCAAAGTTTGTTGCACAGGTCCATAAAAGTAAAAGCAGCAATCCATAAATGTACATGTATATGCTAATATCTATTCGTGTCTATAATTTATAGTGTTTTTTCAGATAGGAGTGCTGAATGGTATGTCTCTGCATTTCTCAGTATAAGCATACATCATTTCCATGCGTGTTTCAAGAGATTGACTGAATTCTTGAAGGTGAATGATAAGGGAGTGTAGGTTGTGGAGCACTGAGATAATGCCAAGAGTCACCTGCAGGGTATGGAAAGGGTGGAGCTACCACACTTACTACATCAGACCTCACAAAAGTTGAATATTTAAGTTGTCTCAGTGTTGTTTAATAAATTTTTCAGCATCTCATGATCACTTAGATCTCTTTTGGTGGATTGCCTGGAGACTGTGTCCCAGTCACAGGGAAATACTGGTTTACCACGATAAATATTCCTTCACGAATGCATGTTGTTAAGCTGCTCTTTTAAATGCTGAAGTGTAGCCTAAGCCTTAAATGTGAGCTGGTATCTCCTTGATTTCACTACAATTTAATCACAGGTTAAAGTGGTTTCCTAAATTAGGGCCAGAAAGATATACAATTTACAACTAATTGAACAGGAAGAACCCAGCCTGTTAAGAATCTAGTCTGCTCTCGTCATCCATATATACATGTTTACATTATCATTTTCATATAAGTCTGGGCAAAATTAGGGCTTTTTAAAAAGCGTTCATAATTTGCATAGGGTTTTCAGTAACAGCACTGGACAAGACTAAGGGACACAGGCAGGAAATTTGTAAGAGAAGGGAGTACATCAGAGCCTGCCTCTGAACTTCCTTGAACTGAGAAGTCATTGAGTTTGGAGAATTAATTCAAACCCATCTCTATGGCAAACAATTTGGAATGGCCAGAAGATGCTGGGATGATATCCAAAAGACAATTAATAAAACAAAAGCTATTCATGTATTTCATGACATGCATCCTGGCACACAGCTCAGTAAAATTGATATTGATAAAGCCAGTGGGGCCTGGGTCACCGGTACTCAAGACTATACCTTTAAATATTGGCAAGATTTACCAGGACTTGCAGAATGAACCATTTTCATACCTAGGAAGTTTCTGTCTTACAGAAAATAATTTATTATTATAATTCAAAGATTCAGTGCCATATAAAGAGAATTTCTTATGTATACTAAGAATACAGGAAATACAAAAAACGTAAAGGAGTGGTCCATTATGAAACAGATTAAACCATTTGACAAATAATATTATTGAAGTGTATGCTTTAGATGATCTGTGCCATATCAACAAAAATAGCATAATATAAATATTTAAAATATAAAATGTGTAATTAATATGCATAAATTTAGCTAGCATATACAAAATAGAGACAACTGTAAAACAGAAATAGAGACAATCTGAATTAAGCAAGAGTAGCTATTCTCCCACACCTCGTACACAAACAGCTGGGACTAGCTTCTGTTTCCTTTATTCCAGTTTAACTCTACTTATATTTGATCCTTTACAGAACTAAAGCAGTAAAACAGACCAAATATGATCTCGCAGTGACAGAACACGCTGCCTGGAACTTACATATGGGAACATCTGACAATATCGGTTCTGATCCTGAAAATACTTTCACATGTGAGTAGTTTTATTTCTGTATTCGAGACCTTGCATAAAAGATTTGCCATGTGTCCAGTAATTATGCAAATCAAAACTTTTATTCTTGTTTTTTGCAGTTTAATTGTAGTAAATTTACTAGTAAGGGACAGCAAGGAATAATGGGCTCCAAATTCTGTCTCGGTTTGTTAGATCCCCCATCTGTGTACTATTTTCTCGTTTCCTAACTTTCAGTATATCCTTCTCAGCAGCCACCCAGTGCATGTTGCATTCAGTTCACTACTTCACGTGATATATCTGGTTATAGTGTCAGAAACAAGGTTACTCGGTGATTCAGCCTAATGGAATTACTGGTAGCAATTGGTAATGGAATTACTTGTAGCAATTTCTCTACAAATACACGATGAGGGGAATCTTCAAAAAGAGGTAACATTTCTGAGCAGATCGATTGTGTCCATTTGGATATTTGAGATAATAAATAGGAACAAAATGTGTTTTATTGAAGTATTCCGTATGAAAATTTGCATTTTCTGTAACATGGATTTTTAAGAAATTAATACCTCAAACTGAAAAATCGCATTCAAGAATTTGGAGCTTTGAACTTCATTTGAAATCTGAATTCAGATTTGGATCCAAAATTAGTAAATGATCTAATAAGCAATCAAAGCTGAAATTTCTGCCTTTAATGGTGGCTATTGCACAAGAAAATAAAAAGGCATAGAAGCTAATAACAATTCCACCCAACTAATATATAGCAATTGTTTGTCATCGTTGTTTCTCAAAGTGCTTTGCAAATTGACCTTCTCTCATTCTGTAGAGGAGGAAACTGAGGCACAGAGAGAGAAGGTGATGTACCAGAGGTTTTACAGCAGGCCAGAGGCAGAGTCCCATGCAGAAGCCCAGTCGCTGCCGCCTGGTCCTGCCGTCTGTCCACCAGCACCGTGGTGCTATCAGTGATCACTGGAAAACAAAAATCTTCTTCGGAGAGTATTAACCAGCTTGCACCATAATGCAGTGTGTTTCTTATCCATATATATGCATATTCCCTTGTCTGACTGGAAGAACAAGGAGAAATCCCTTCAATTTTCAAGATTAGAAACCAGAACATTATAATAAAATTAATGCTGGCAGAAACAGTTATCCCTCTGTGACCTTCTACTGTTTTCTTAAAGGAGCAGCTTCTTTCCCTCCAGCCGTCGTGATTCCCTCTTCGTTCCTATTCAAAGAATCAGTTCAGACTGATTCAAGTTCTTTTACAGGCAGCCACCAAATGAATACATTGCATTTCAGTGAGTTGCAAATGCTGGTTAGGTCACAAGATGCTGAAGCATAAAAGGCTCTATCCTAAACACTGGACATTTTCACTTCTCTCTTCTCCTCCTCATTCTCGCGTGCAAGCAGGGTAAGATTCACTGATTCACATTTGTTTGTGAAATAGAGAGTCTGGTCTCTTCATACATCATGTGCCAATTTAACCGTGTTATCTGAGCTGTGAGAATTTTTACGACCCATTTAATTGTACTATTTAAACTGATGCATGCTTATACTGGTATGAAGGTGTTTTACACTGCCACTGGTTTTCCTTCTGCTAAGGAAAAACAAGCTATTCTGATACAGCTCCTCCTAAATGGGAGATGTACAGCTTTAACTGTAGCAATACAGTTAGGTCAGCACAACTTTCTATTGTAAACAAGGCCTATATTGCAGGGCTAAGGCTAGATTACTCAGGTTTTCAAAAGGTCTGCCTACAGAATATGCACTACCAGTGTAACGAGTTGTGTTTTAATAAATACTAATAATATGTGTCTAATTACGACAGTTCATCTCGGCATTTCCTGTGTGCCTCTCACGGAATGACTAAGCGCTTCTCGTCTCACCACCGAGCCAATTACTGACTACAGGCTGTTATTAGGGGCAGTCCTATATAATTTTCGCAATTACAATATATGTAATTTCATAGTTGTGGATTGCCGACGAGTGAGCACTGTCCATCTAGAAGAAAAATATTGCCTGCAATTGCTTTCAAGGGCTGAGGGAGGCAAATGTTTACTCACAGGCACAGCTTTCCTGACCATGAATAGTCTCCCTGCTTTCAAAGGGATTAAGCCTAGTAGTAAGTATTTGGAGAATCAATGCCTTAATCAGTATACTTAAATGTTTAATTTTGCTCTCTCCAAACGTGTTTGCAGGATGCTAAAATAGTCTCATGATTCAACACATGCAGGTTAGCTCCTCTTTTGGAATTGCATTTCAATTTTAAAAAAGCTCAGGCAAGCAAAACTCACTGTTACGTTTACTCCAAGGTGTATTCTATGATGGATGTAGTGGTCAGAATGTCACACAGACAAATACTTCAGTAGAAATGTGCAAATAATCAAATGACAAAGTTCCAAAATCTCATTAAATAGTGGGATCTAGAAACTGTGGGTTAGATTTATTGCTAGAATGAACAGACACCGTTCACTGATGTCAAAGGCTAAGGTAAAATGGAAAAAAATCAAGTAGAAAACAGGGCTTTTATGGAAAGAAAATTGACATTAATATCTTTTTTGCCTTCTTTTCCCTCTCCTTCTCTTAAAATGGAGGCAGCTCCTACTCTCTGTTTTTGTCCCGAGGTCTTGCTGTTATCTTTTCCTGTCTACACCCTTTTTGTACTTCTGTGCAGCATTAGATCCAAGAAATCAGTTTTGCCTGCTACTACCAAATCTGTGGGGGTTTTTGAGTGCTCCTCTCTGCCAAAAATCAATTACAGAACTTTGGCTCTTCTTGTTTCCCTCTAACACTTGATCCTTTATAGATCACTAAGGAGTTTAGCCATGGAGGTGCTCACTTTCTCTCTTGTAAGAGGAAATGCCCTTGAAGGTGTCTTGAGCCCTTTCCAAGGAGCTCTGGGAAGACGAATAGCATGTCTGTGCTGTCCACATTGATCTGCTGCGAATTTTGCACCTACTTCTTATCTTCCCTCGTGCACAAAGCCTGCCTGTCACTGTGCACTTGCAAATTCATTCTGGCACCTGATAGCTGGCTCTGCAGATGAGAAATTCAGATGTAGGTGATAGCTGGGTCCATACCTGAGCTCCACACCTGAGCTTCACCTCTTTGTAAGCATGGGTGATGCCCCTGCACTCCAAAAAGATCTTGAGACCTCCACGCTGAAGATGTACTTGGCGTACAGCATCTGAATTATGAACGCAGTTTTATATTTTGGCAGTGTGATTAAAAACAGAGTCACTTTGTAGAGAACTGGTTTTCTGGAAAAAGTTGCAAAGAAGGTAAAGTTATCTTACAGCAGTTGTATATTGCATGAACTTAATTATGTCTTTGTTCTACAAACTGTAATAATTAAAATCTAATCCACAGTACAATCAATACATGTTGCCATTGCTTTCACTAATGTGTGCACATAAGTAAGAGTATAGGGAGACGCTGTAAGTATATTTGATGAGGTTAATGAAGCCTTTGATAATACTTCACTTGGTATTTTCACAGTTGAGGTACATTTAAGTACTGATAAACATAATTTAATGTTAACAATTAAAAAATTGGAACTGCTTACTAGCAGCAGTTCAGTAAAAAAATACTAGAAGTTTACAGAAGAAAAAAAAAGCACATATGAGTCAACAATGTCATACTGCTGCACAAAAATAAACATCCTATGAGGATGTCTTAGGAGGAGTGTTGCATCTAAATAAAACCAAGCAATCCTTCCACGCTACCTAGCTTTTTGAAGGTCTGAACTTAAAAATTACTCATGTTCTTTTTTGTAGATCAATGCGATCAAGAGTCCAAGGAAAAGCAGTAAGATTGATTAATTCCCTTCCCTGACTGTTCACGACCAGAACCACTAACTGAGATGCTGCAGAGAAACTCACTATGCACATTTTTGGATCTACATCGTGTGCATAAGTGTTGCATGTTCATAAACTAAGCAGGGAGTAGGCTATTATTGACCTGAATGCCACTGAAAGCATTTACACTTGGTGAAAAATATAATGATCTCCTGGTTAACAAAGCAGCATATGACTTGCATAAACTGGGGCTGAAAATTTAAGGGTCTGCATAACAAGAACAACTTAAAAAGAGAATATTTGTGGCAATATTGAAAAAGTAAGGCATCTCTCTCCTGACCAAGATTGTCAGAAGCAGCAGCATGCAGTAGAAGATCAGTCTAGGAGCCAACAGACTGAGTTTAAAACCTGTTCTTGATCTGCTCAGCAGTTGTGGGAAGGTCGGTGTATCTCTCTGTTTCCCTTCCCACTGTACTTCTTGGTTTCTCCTTTATGTGTTTTGACCTTTTTGCTACCTTTGACTTTTATCTCTTTGGAGCTGGACCATCTTTCCCAGTGTTTCCATAAGGTTTAGTACAATGTGTCTCTGGATCTTTGTGCGAGACTTTAGACGCTACCGCAAGAGTAATTTAGAAGGGAGGAAATTAATTTCTTTCTTAGGCAGAGAAATGATCCCAAATATACGTTAACATCTGAGACTTGAATTTTAACAAATGTCTCTTTGGTTGTGTGGCATCTACTTCAGCATGCCATTGACTTCACAGTAAGTATGCTGGGGACTGAAGCTATACATATGCTGCAGACAACTTTCTTTTGGCTGCAGACTACAGAAAGCTAAACTGGCATTAACAGCTGCCTGAAGCACAGGTTACAGTAAAGTATGTCATATTCATATCATCATTACATACCTTGGATTCCACTGTAAGCCTGAAGTCTGGGGGTGAGGAGAGCTCTTCGGACCATAAATACATTAGCTTGGCATGATGAACTATGCAGCTCTGTCCTTCAGCTAAGAGAAAAAAACACTTTTATTCCATAGACATATTCTTGAGACTGCTGAAGAGCAGATCAAGATGGGATTTTCTCGCTTATCACAGAGAACTTGGAGACATTTATGTCTGTCACAGATATTGCTGATATTCTTAATGCACCTATATATCCGAGGCAAGGTTAAGTGTAAATCTTCATTCACAATCAAACATAGATAATTCATGAGTGTGCTTACAGCTAAGTGTGCAATAAAATACTTCATTGTTATTCATTATGCAGTTTGTAGAATGTTGGCAATTTTCTTAAAGGGAATAGGAGAGAGACTGTAGAAACAAGTAAGAGATAATTATTAGAAACCTAGGGAAAAGAGCATTGCAGCTTTTATGATGCTTGAAGGCTGCGGAGAAGAAATGGACCAAAGGGACAGAGAATCAAGGATGAGGAAAAAAAAGAGGCATGCTGCTTTTACAAGGAGAGGACTTTGCAGGAAAAGAAATGTTTCATTTTCCTTAAGACTGAATCCTTCATAAGGCCAAAATGAACATGAGACAAAAAGTAAACCCAGAGGTAGAAATCCATCTGACTAAGAATGGATCCAAGAGAATCTTTTTTTCATCGAAGTTCAATATGTAGTTGGGAGATAAAGATTTTTTAAAAGAATACATATTTGAAACTAATTGTATCCACAACTACCAGGAGTAAGTTCAGCATAAACAGAAATGCTTCCCTAATAAGGGAGAAAGGGCGTGATGCAATGTCTCTGATTGAAAACAAGTTCTCTTTTTTCTCTCGTTTGCTGTCAAAGTTTAACAAACTTATTTGCATTCACTTCTCCCAAATTTTCTGATAGCTTTGTCACTTGCAGCCAAACCTTTGTGCCATGAAACACAGCGTTGTCAGCTCATCCAAACAAGCTCTGAGCTGCACCATTTACTATATAAAAATTGAGATTAAATAAACAAATTCTGAATATAGGGCATTAGGGTGTTTGTTTGTACTTGGAAATCATCATCTTTTTTGAATCTTACTGGAGAAATTGTCCCGCAAAGCCATTTCCGACCCTTGATTCAGCATGCTGCTTCTGCATCGTTCCCAATCCCTGTTAATCCTGGGCATAAAAACCACCCGAGGCTACTGCATGCTGCTGCAGAACACTACTACACTGTGGGTCAAAGGGACAGCCCTTTTCACCTTTCTTTATTGCCCTCTATCAAACAAATAACTTATAGATGTTAAAACCATTCAGAGTTAATAGAAGAGACCCTACTACCATGTGCAAAGTGTTTTGCAGCAAATGGCACAGGGCTGTGCGGGTTTAACCTGTGTATTAGCTCATCAGCGTGCAGTTCCAGCAAGGCTAAGGGCATGAGGCCCCTCTAGCAGGGCTTGCAAAAGCTAATCCACAAAATGTTTCTGCTAATTGCTTAATGTACTTGAACGTGTGGCAATTAGAAAGTAGCTCAACTTTTTCACCTAATTGCTAAGTCCAGCTTTGTGTACTTCAACTGAGAGTAGCAGAGGGGACCATCCGCCTGAGCAACATAGTTGTTGGACTGTTACATGGGCTGAACAGGCAATTTAAAAACGGTTATTTATTTAGTGTATTTCTCTGATAGAGTGTATTTAGAATTTTTTTTTTAATTCTTATTCTGTATTTTTCTCATATATCTATATATATTTGTATGTTTCAATAATTTTTTAGTATAAGCATCTTGAGAGCATTCATATTCACAGATTTGAATGTTTGAAAATAGGAAATACTAATGGAATTTATTTCTGTAAATACAAGTCATTTACAGAAAGATCCTCTGTAAATGTTATGTTTGTGCTACTGTAACTATTACTATTAAATTAAGTATGTGCATTGCAGTAGCTCCTGAAGGCACTAGTCATAAATCAGGTCTGTGCTGCAAGAATATCAGTGGCTCTGGAAAAATGTGTTCTGCTGGGGGACGGAGGAGGACGCCAGAGATAGCTGCTTGCTCTTTCTGGTTGATTTAGACGTCTAGACCCCTACTAGTACAGCTGGCCTTGTCATATGCAACATGCCAAAGCCAAACATGGCTGAGGATGGAGAGCTGTTCTTAACTCCTGAAGTATGGTCCTAGTCCTGCAAGGGATCTGTGAGCACAGGCTTTCTGATCTGTACAAGAGTGTATCAGTAACGTCTAAGTCATCTAGTAGTAGACACGGAGCTGGATTAAACATTTAGGTGCACATCTGTTGTCAAATCTCTAAAATTTGAGCAGGAATTAAGGCATTAAAAATGGAAACCCTTTTATAAGCAAAAAAGAAGGTACTGACATAGTATGAGATAGAGCTTTGAAAGTGAATGTGCCACATTGCTACCCAGAGCCCTGCCAAGGCAGCTGGTGGGGCTCAGGCTCAACGATCAGCCCAAGCACAGATGAAACTACACAGTGAAGCCCCACGCACTTTCATAGTGAGTTATCACTATGCTGCGGCATTACAATTGCAGACAAAAATATCCACCCTACAGTAAGTATAAGGTGAGTGAAGCAACGCAGTTATTGATGTAATGTTGGAAGTGCCAGCAGTGCCTGAGGTTTTCCTTTTGGTTTCTCTGTGCAGAATCTGGGTCTGAGAGATCTGGACATTTAATTCTGAAACTCCCCCTGTGATATTCACGTACTTCCTTAAACTGGAGATTTGCACAAATCGAAATGAGCGTCTCTGCTTCACTGATCATTCTGTGGGAAAATATGTCCGATAAAGTTTACTTCCTTTTTTCCCCTCAATTCCCTCTGCTTTTACCAGATTTTGCAAAAGCAAAACCCCAAACACTATATTCCCTTGAAAACACTCTTTTTTCCTACTCAGACCTCAAATGTCTACTCATAATCAGTTTCCTGTTTAAATATTCTATGAAGAATCAAGTATCTTAAAAGTTGAAGCTGAGAAAGTCAGACTCTGAAACACCGACAGTTTTTGCAGCTGTTTTCGCAGCATGAGCCTGCGTCCTTTCCGTGTTTTCAAAAACACACTTTATCCTGTTTTATTATGACTAAACAACTGCAGATTGTCCGCTTCAGAGAAATATTGCCCCGTGACCTGGCAGGAGTCCCCGCCAGCGATAACCCCGTCCCTGCCGAGGGCCCCGGCTAATCGCACCTCCCCACCCTGCCTGCCTTCCCCCCGCCTTCCCAAAGCCTCCTACAAAACCCGCCCTGCGCAACCATGACATCTGTATTTGCAATTTAACAGAGTTATTCTTAACAGCAGCTCATTTTCAGTATCTCCTTACAGTTTTGCTCCAGTACGAAGGTTGTTGCAGCTTTCCATGGTTACTTCGTATTAACTCAGAACAGTTTCTGTAAATACGTAAACTGAAAATACTCAGTTACAAACTCACGTCTATGCAAAGCTGTGACCGGATTTGCAAAAACATGTGGAAAAAAGATGAAAATTTTCAAGATTCCTTTACTGCTGCTCAAAATGAATCATCTATACATAATAATTACGGAAACTTAAAAAAGGCACATTAACATACATATAAAGAACAAGTGCATAACAATGATATAAAAACTAAGTCTCTACCAAGATCTAGAATATAATTACAGGCTCAATTTTCTGAGAGATGAAAGAGGCAATTTTTCAGAAATGCGGTTCTGTCTATCCCTCCAAGATATTGAATAAAACCTTTTTTTTTGGTCCTGCTGCATTGTTCCTACTAATCAGGAAAATTCCATTTTTTCATAATTTTTTAGTGATACAATTGCTTCTTGGAGAATTATGGCAATAACAAGATTTTTCAACCTTGATGACTAGGTAATACTAAAATACGGATATGGTACAGTAATTCAGATTATTGCAGGTATAATGAGCAATTTTCTCCTGACTCTTTAAAATTTTAACTCTTTTTTTGCTAAGGTTGTGTCTTTACAGTAAACGCCTACTAAGTTTTTTGCTACCACTGCCTTGAGCCTTGTGACTATGAGCCCAGTGTAAGAGAATTTATTCTGAAAGTAAATCTGAAGACAGCCACCTCATTTAAACTGTTTTCTTGAAGACTTCATGTACATCTTTTAAGTGTTAGTTTCCTCCTTCAAGAGCAAACAAGGGAGACAGACAGGATTTTATTCTTCAAATAAATGTAAGCAGTTCTCAGGGCTTGTCACTGAACTTATATTTTCCAGTGGATTTTCAGTCTTCTAGGTGCCCATTCTAGCTATCCACTCTTCATGTGAACTAGTGGTATGGTGATCACTAGTATTTTAATTTGATTCTTGTATTTTATGCTGCAATTTGATTTACTTTTGTGATAGATATATCAAACAATGTGTCAGTCCAGGTTTTGCAAGAAGCAGCAATCAGCCACTCTCAGGTTGGCATTAAATGGCTGTGTGGGCTGGATTCCTGAAACCACCTGAGCAGTGTGCTGGTGCCTAGATATTTAAAACATATTTATGTATAGCTCTGCTGAGTGTGACAAGGCTTATATGAACTAAATGACTAAGGGGTGTTTCAGAAGTGGCATAGATGCAGCCAGGTCTCAAGACGTAATGTGACAGCATGCAAAGATACCCAAATTAGAGGCAAACAAGGTCACAACTAGAAAACAAGCCAGCTCTGGAACTGAATTAACCCACCAGCCTACCCTGGCTAACTGGCCCTGCTGAGAGTGAGTGTGCTCGTTAATCTGGGTGCAGCATCATCCTCATACCGACTTCAGGACCGAAGCTACTATTTTTGACAGGCAGATCGCTGTGATAAGTAGACATAGTAATTTGCACAGAGGCTCCTGACGCGGCATGGCACGGCAGGAGGGAACGGTGCTGCAGGTCCCTGTTGGCTTTGGGTGACATTGAGGCTCCTCAATGCCCCTATTGCCTCAAACAGCAGAGGCATGCCTCGGTGGTGAGGTACGCTGGCCCCGGCAGGGGCCGAGACCTATTGCTGGCAGATCCTGAGCTGATAAACTCCACCAAGACTGCTCGGCTTGGCTCCAGCCCTGACTGCAGGAGATCCAGGCAGGAGCAGGAGAGATGTGGGGCAAGGAGGTGGTGGCAGATGTCGGGGAGAGGCTCAGGGCAAGGAGGCAGCATGAAGACATAGGGGAGGGAGTGAAGACAGAGAGGTGATAGTGATGGAGCCTGGGTTTAAAAAGCGAAATTTTGGAGGCCTTTCGGAGCAATGAACACCCATCAGTTAACCTCCAGGAGTGCCTGGGCGACTCATTGCAGGGACTAGCAGGCTTCTCTGTTCATCAAAAGCCTAATCAAAACCAAGATTAGGTTCTTTTGAAAATCCATCCATGCTGCACTGGGATCGGGTATTCTGCTCAGCACAAAAATACGCTTTGATAATTCATCTAATCAGATGGAGAAAGACTGAAGGCAGTGAAAGCTGGGAGATAAAAGGGAAAGGCAAATCTGCTCAGGGGTAGGACTAATCTGACAGTCCATCAGTCCATCCTTAGGCTGGGAGGAAAGGCTGTAATCTTAAGGCTACCCTGGTAGGGTACCCAAAGGAAGTGTCACACAGTTGGGGGCTGATTGTCACCTTGCCTTGCAGCTCTGCCTCTCCATTGCATGCTTTTTAAAATAAATTATTCCTTCTAAACCACATCCTAATACATCAGTAAACAGTGTTGGAAACTTTTCAACATAATTTTATCCTGTTGTGGAAGCACATAGTAACCATACAACTACTATTAACACATATTAGTTTGGGGCTCTTTAGACTAAGGCAACTTTGTACTTCTTAATAGAAAACTTTTGAACTTCTTAATATCCTTTTATTCATGGTATCAGGATAGAATTTGCATTATTTTTGCATATTAACCAAGTTCTTCACTTCTCTGAAGTCCATATCTCTCTTGAATTTCACTGTGATGGTTGTTGGGTCTCTTGTAGGCTGACCTTTGAATCTGGGTTGCATCCGCAACCAGGATGATCTTCTGATGTACAGTTCAGGTGACAATAGACTTGTTAGAAAGAATAAAAGTTGTTAGTGTGGCTCCAGCATGGCCTCTTGCTCTCATGGAAAATTGGGCTGTTAACTGTAAGTTAGATTATTCCAATCTCACCGTATTCCTATGGTACCTGGTTTTATGCCATTTGGTTTTGCTTACTACATCAGTTTCTTGTTTTGGGGTGTTTCTTCTTTTGGGTTGCATGCATGTGCACATTGCATGCAGAAGAAGCAATGGTAGTGACTATTCTGCAGAAAAGATGCTGGTATGTGTTGGTGAGACAAATAGTGACATGTTTGTTAGAAGAAATGGAGTCAGTAAGTGTCCACAGCTAAATTTGCTTGAGCTGAAGTGCACATACACAGTGTAAAGGCAACACTTTCACTCTGGCCTTTGTATTCAAAGAATTGTCTGGACAGCAGGCACGCAGCAAGAGTCAAACCACAGTGGAAACCTTGATGCTGGTCAGCTATCTATTCTTGTTAGCTTCTTAGAGTACAGGTGGTTTTTTCAGCTTAAAATGATGAGATTAATATAGATTCCTTGGCTTCATATTTCAACCAGCAAGAGAACAATATATTTACCTTGAAAGAAGAAAAGATACTGGTTGTGAAAAATACTCACCGGTGAATCCTGGAAAAAGAAAACTCTTTTACTTCTTGTTCTATTATTAAAAATAATAAAGCACAGTCTCCCTTCCCTGCTCTATCACAAAAAAATGGGTTCAGTTCTGATTTGAAGAGACTAGATTTAGGCAGAACTTTCTCAGCTAATAGGTCCAGGTACCAGCAAAGGAATTTCGTGAGACTTGAGTGATTTTAGAATGGAATGGGTAATTTATATTGCATGTGCATGATTTATTTGCACTTTTGTTTAGCACTGACATATTAAATAAACTTTTTTGGAAAGTATGATTAATTGAAGAGACATCAGACATCGGGCTTTTAAAAAGTCCTCCTGCAATGGAGCTACACCACACCTGTTTTCCAAAAATGGAAACTCAAACTTTTCAACCAAAAGGAATCGAGTGTTAGATGTCTCAAAGATAGTCTGCTTTCACAGCTTTGCAAAACTTAGGCAGGAGGACAGACGAAAATGAGCACCCCTTGCAGAAAGCCAGTTTACACTGTGAAAACAAACGTGTGAGTGAGTACCAGGGAACTCACACGAGGGAGGAGAGAGCTGCAGGAAATGCTTCAGTCACTGCCTGCACGTTATTACACACATAATGATCCAACCAAGCACACAAAGCCCTCTGAAATCAGCCTTCACATGCTCTGTCATTCAAAAATTATTTATTTGTAAGACATGCCTTGATTCTTGCTCACAGGCTGATGAAGCTGAAGCGTCCTCCGGGGCACAGATGTGTTACTCAGCCGTATTCTGCACGCACACATCAAGTACCTGCTCTGCGAGGCAGGCATGAGTGATTACAGGCTGCTCGGGGACCGGCAGCCTGCTGTGCAAACACAGCACGTCTCCTGCATTTTCAGCCCTGTCTCCCCCTCCCTCATCATATTTTTCCCTGGGGTTGCAGCAGTGTCAGTTAAGCCCAAATATTTTCTAGCTACAGAAAAATTATTTTAGAGCTCCAGGTGACACTGTAGGCAAACTGATGAGTTTCCTTCCAAAGCAGCTGGCCAGCAACTTGCTGTTGAGAGAGAAAATGCCAGGCAGCGACTCCTTTTTTTAATCTGCTGTGCAGTTTCAAGAATTGAAGACTCTTCGCTTTCTGTCCTCCCCTGGAGAGATTCCTCCACAGCTCCCCATCTCCCTCTTCCCTCCAGCAGCAGAAGCCATCACTCTGCTCACTGGGTGCTCTGCCCTTTCCTGCTGCCCTCAGCCCAATGGACCAGCTCGGGTTTTGTCTCTGGCCCCCAGATATGAGCACGCAGGGGATGTGACACACTTCCAGCACTTTTCAGACAATGTTAAAAGATGGTGACTAGGACTCTGGTGAATTAACCTTAACCTGTCAGGAGTCAACAGTTCAGGTGCAGTTACCTGAGAAAGGGCCATGGACACCTTGAGTTCTAGATTATAATATTGTGCAAGCTTGTCCCAGATATTACTTTGCCAATATGAAGGATAACCTGTGTTTCTTCATCAGGGTGCCCTTCGACACACACACAGTGCTGCTAATTCAGAATATCTCAATGACTGTGATTGGCCCTGGAGCTGCTTTAAGCAGCTTCTCAGCCCTTGTGCAAGTTGTAGTCTTGTCCCTTTGATTTCTTTATTTCTACAGCCTGCTTCCAGGGAAATAAATATCAGTGAGGGCCACAGCAGGAGAGATATAGATCCCTCTTCCCTCCCCTTGAAGAGGGAGTTTCTTCATTAAGAAGATACAGCAGCAATCCCATAGGAATGGGGACCTGGGAAGTCATACTTGCCCATGGCCCCATTACCTATTGAGTGCAATGGTCTCGCTAAACTGTGCCTCTGTTTCTCCACTCCTGCAAAACCGGTCCTGAAAAAGTGAGCATATGTGTGTGTTGCAGGGCAGAGAGATGGCAATGTGAAAAACCCCAGAAGCTTTAGATGGGAGAAGAGGTAGGCAAATGAATTACTGGACTGGAGGGGAAAAGGAAACCCAGAAGAGCAGCAGTTCATTCACACATAAATCAGCAGAGTCTGCTATCACCCAGCCAGATTACTGAATTATCCATCCTGAACTTGGACAGTTTCCAAATTCTACATTGCAGATTCAGCTTATCTAATTAAATGTGTTTCAGAGGCTTTGCTTCTCTGCATGTCTCCCCAGAGTTATTTTGCAAAAAATGTAGGAAATGGAGACAGCTACCGTTCACACCACGAATCCTGAGTCTGCTGTACTTGGGAATGCTGTATAACCACCAGCCAATAATTAGTTAATAGATGCCTTTATTAAATAGAATAGGCAAGATTATATTCAAGGCAAGATATTTGTCATCTGTGTTTGAGACTTGGCTGCAGATGTCATGTAAGGCTGCAGTTATTTCTGGTTACTCCTTTCAGGGAACAGCTCCATGTCCTCTAAAGCCAGGCAGCAGCCCCCAAAGGCAGGGTGTACCTGGATGTTGTCTTAGCTTCTTTCTCATACACCCACCCCTCAACAGAAGATATTATCTGAATAGCTTGAGTCAAAATGGCTTTAAGAACAGGTCACAACAGCCTGTACAGATTCTGTAGGGGTCTTTTAGCATGAGTAAATGCTCTCACCTGCCTTGGGCCATGCTCAGAAGTGTGTTGGAGTGAGAGCCCATACGCTACGGCTAATGCAGGAAATTTTTGACATGACCACGTGAGAGTCCTTTTCCCAGGGAAGGGAGGACTTTGGCAGACCTCTGTCCTGCATTAGCCAGCTGAGTCTGTGGCCGTATAATGGCTTGCTCCTTGCAGTATCTTCAGCAAAGCCCATGGACGTCTCTTGAACATCTCCTGTGACTCCACCAGCAGCAACCTGCACAAAGCTCCTCTTCTGCACTTCTGCATCACCCCTTCACAGGCCCTCCAGAAATCGGGCTGGTACAGTGTCTTCTGAGGAAAGAAATATTCCACAGTTATGTCCTGCCAGGGGAAGAAGTATGGTCTTTAAATATAAAAGCAGGTTTATTACACGAGAAAAATGCAGGGTGCATTTTGTCAGTATGTTTTTAATACTTTCTGATTCGGAGCGAAAATATTTTATTACAGCAGCAGTTGCCAAGTCAACTGCTGCGTCCCAGCCATCCCCGCGGAGGGGGCAGCATGTCACCTGGATGTGGGCAGAGAGGCTGAGGGGAATGATAGCTTTTTTAAATCACATATCACCAGTTTTAATATAGCCCAGGTTTTCAGCGGTTATTTACAGGCTGTTTTATGACCCCCATGACATTACTCTGGATTTACTCCGGTTTTTAGTAGACAAGAGCTCACGTGTTTCACTATTTTGTTATTCTCAACCAAAAGGTCTGAAAAGTCACTGAGGGTGGACTCCCAAGTTACCATGGCATAGTCTGTGCAAACCAGTGAGGGGAGAAGCCTGGTAGCCCCTTCCTCATTGCATTGGAAAGAGGTCCTGGTCATTTGGTCACTGTATCCACTCTCAGGTTTCAGGATGCATTCACCAGGATTTCTGGTACAACCTCAACCAGGTGAAGTCCTTAAGGACTTTTTAAATCCCGTGCCATAGTAGAAAAGCTTGGCTGGTATACCTATACCAGTTAATCTTTGAGTTGCAATTTATAGCAGTAGAAGCAGGCATTTGCTGTTGTTTTACTGTCTGCCTTCTTATTTATGACCTTGTCCTCATACTCAGCACTAGAAATTGTATCTCTAACTCTTCTATATACCAGCCTGAAACAGTCTTTTTAAAATTTCTGTTCTACTTTCTGTTATCACAACCTTGCTCTGCAAGAAGAAACCTCTTCCATTCCTGGATGACTACAGGGTGTAAGTCCTGGGCTCCCCTGGGAGCCCCCCGAGGATCCAGCTTTAGGAGTTTTTCGCCTTAGTATCCTTGCTTCGTTATTTCTTAACACATGCATAGTAGGTGTATCATTGCCTCACCACTGCTTCTGTGCTTACGTCTGCTGGCAGGAGCTCACCTGGAGCAGGTGAACTTGGTCTAAGGGAATGAGACACTTCAGTCCCCTTCCTCTGAGCTGGGGGCACGGAGTGACAAGGACAGGTAAATCCTACTAAGCACTCAGCAGCCACCATAGTCGTGCTACCCCTCTTCTTGTGTTTGATGGGATATCATCATCATCAACAACAATGATGTGTTTTTAGGGGGTCTGTCACTTGTCTGTGGCTGAACTGAGGACAGAAATGCAGTGTGATCAGTGTCACTTATGGCTCTGATCAGGATACTACTGTGATGTTACCGGTAAGTCATTCCCGCACTGTCCTGAAGCTTCTGTTTACTGAGCCCAGCATCTATAAGCATGAGTATATAATTCTTCTCCCTTTTATATAGAGGGGAAGAATTAAATTACTTCGCCTTTTGCTTTGGGAAAAAAAAAAATCAGACTGTTTTCTTAAACTCAAAAATATAAAAAGCACTAAGAATGAGGAACATCAAGTCTGGTCTCCTCAATTTCTCTGAAAATGTCTTAAGCATGAACCAGGAGAATAAACTGAGAATTTGTTTTTATCCAACTTCCTTTAGCACTTAAGTTTGCACAGTATATATTGTGCTGTAGTGAATGTGTTTGCTTATTACTGGGTACCTCCTTTTCCCCCACATATTATAGAAGGCAATACTATAAGCAGTAAAAGCATAGCACGACCGAGTCCTATCTGCTACTGGAGAAAAAAAGTTTTCCTTGCCCCTAGACTACAAGCTTTATCCTGGGGCTGGGATAAGTGGGCTTGAGAGAGCCCTGTGAGAGTAGGAGAAAGGTACAGAAAACAGCTCTTGGGCCATATCAGTATCAGAACTGCGAGTACCCAAGTTTGTTTAATAGTCTATTATCTTTTCTTCAGTGAGCACAGATTTTTTTAAAAATCACACAAATTGTAGATAATGGGCTCCATTTGGGAAAATAATCATCTATTGCTCAAAGTAGGCATGATTATGCAGTATTCCAGCAGGTACCTGTTTGGAAAAAAAAAAAAAGTGTGTGCAAGTGCATATACCACAAAAGCATGAGTATAGAGTCTGGGAATTAGGGCAAGAAGAGAAGGAGATCATGGATGGTTGGCCTTTCTGGCTATAACAGTCACTTCAAGTCCTAGTTTCTCATTAATTGACAAAAGGGAGGAGAGCTTGAGCAAAAAGTTGAAGTATCCCATCAAGGTGTCGAGGGCATCAAGGCACAGCATCCAAAGAAGTCCTCTGTTCTGTAGTGATGGGGGCAGCTTCTGGTTTGGGCTGGGAAAGAAACAGTGGCTTGGCCCGTAGGACTGCTGAGCAGAGAGTACGGCTGCTGAACAGGGAAGAGACTCTTCCCCTTTCTGATTAATTTTAGCATTCTGCTCCAAATATTAGAAAGTACATTTGCAACAGATGTTTCATGGGGAGAAATCTCTTTAATCCCTTCCTTCAGGCTAAATAGCTTTACAAAATCCTCCCCAGGGCTTTGATAACCCAGTAAAAATAACAGCTGAGCTACAGATGATCACTAATCTTGCTGTATGCGTTCGATCACAAAATGGACGGACAGTAATGTCTCACATGTAAGAGGGTTTTGCGTAGATATGACATAAGTTGCACTTTTAAAATCTCCTGGTACAAATTAGGAAATTATAAGATTGACTATGTGCTTGGGTCATGAAATATCAACCACAAAGCAAGATGAATATAGGATCTACCAGGATAAATTATTTCAGGGCTGGCATAAGACTGAGTTAATGTGATTTAACAAGCAAAATATTACTCCATAACAGTAGAAAAAAACCTACGTCTGCATCCCAATTTATATATCCATATTGGGATCTATTTTGAATGAATGCCTCAATCACTGGAAGCAAGAAGGTCGGAGTTAAGCAGCACTGAGCGTTCGGAAAATCCCAGCCCTGAAAATTGTTAAAAGACATGTAAGCAACCAGAGTCATATAATGAGAGATATTATTAACATTTTTTACTTATCTTGCCATACTGCTTGGAGGCCTAGGTCAGGAATTTGAACCTCCTTTGTGCTGGGCAGTATGCATAAATTAGAGCAGACCTCTTTAAATTAATACAAAATACTGTGTTTAGAGACTGTTACATATTAAGAAATATGGTTTCTTTGTGCCTCCACCTATGCCTCTGCCATTCAGAACTAGTAACACCTTAAATAGAGATTTTTTAGATGCAAAATCAGCAGCAGCACAAGGTCTGCCAAGAACCAGGTACAGATTAAACCACTGGCTTTAGGCTCCGCAGCTTCTGGAGTCACACGGCTACACCAGCATCTAAATTGTTTCTAAACTTAGATTATTTTTAAAAAGGAAGTTCAGCTTTGCCCTTTATTTCATTGAGCTTTGCTGCTCTATGTAGGTCAGTGGCCAGCCTGTTGGAGCAGATAGTCCTTGATCTTGCAGAAGCCAATCTGGAAAGAAAACGAAGGCTCAAGACTTTGTTGGAGAGGTCTTGTTAAGTGGCGCCAAAACCTGTTGGCACAGCTATTAATTATAATTTTAATTCCTGGGCTTTTAGAAGGCCAAAGTCAGAGATGTGTCTGCTAACACTGCCTGTCTTTTGCAGAATTTCTCACTTATCTCGAGGCCCCCTCCTACTCTGTACGACCTGAAGTGTTTGCTTTTGGGATTTTCCAGGGTGGACTGGGAAGACAGAGTCCGCTCCTGTCCGGCATGTCAGGCTAGGGCTGATTGCAGGACACCAAGGCCACTGCCTTCTGTCCTTCAGCTACTGGCTGTGCATAGCACTTCTTTGCCCGTGGCCTATGAAAATGAATACATTTGTTTTTATTTACACAACAATAAGGGGTTTGATCCTTCCTGCACAGAAAGTATAACTGCTGTCTTGGTTTAATGCCCTGAAAGGCAATCCTCCCCATACCCATCTCATCCCGACACTCTCTACAAGAGTCCTTTTTTTTTCCCCTCATCATCTTCTGCTGTCTTCCTGGGTGCTGCAGTCATTCCTAGCCCAGCTGCAGACTGTTCCTGGGGCAGAGGCAGATAAACCCTAGATGACATGTTGGAAAGCGTGGAGGGGAGAAAAGGGGTACCAGTTCTTCTGGTGGAGGGTAGACGATGACAAGGGTGAGGCAGAATCTCTTTGGAGAAGGAGGGGGGCACAAGGCATGGGCTATTCAGATATTTGGGGGACAAAAACAAATCTAAAATGATTTTTCTAAGTCTTGCAGTGCTTCACAGAAGGTCAGGCACAACAGTGCAATGTAGACATGCTCTGTAGATGATTTAAAACTTGCAGCATCCATTGCAATGGGGTATTGTAGACTGAGGCACCATCACCAGCAAAGGAGGACATGAGAAAGGGTCTAAAAGAAAAGTGGACATGGTGTCTGCATCTTACCTCAAGGCAATGCAGCAAAAAAGTACATCCTCACAATTTCAGCTCTAAATACAGCCATAGGAATCTATTTTCTTTCTTTTATGCTGCTTCTTCCACTGTCTTGATCTTTTCTTTTCCTCTGTAAGCTTGATCTATTGTTCTCACTTGAGATCCAGAGCTGATGGCTTGTTTGCTTTCATTGTCAAGTATTGCTTTCCATTTCATTGCTGTTGTCCTTCACTTGTACTCTGAAACAAAGGCACTATGTAAATAGAGAACAAATGATATCCTATAACAAAGCATCTAAGGCTCTTTTGTGTGTTATCATGAATCGTCTTCTACCACCCCATATTGTTGAGCAGTTGTGAAACGTAGTACTCTCTGCTGTCAAATCGCATTGGGGACCCAGCACTTTTTCCGAATCACTTTGAGGGCTTTTTCCAAGCAAGAATCTTAATCTCCACATCTTTCTGCCAAGGTCCACATCTTGTTTGGTGACCATATATCAACGTTCCTGTAGCCTGGCTGGAGGAGGTCCCCAAGTATAGCTAACGTGATGCTGTTTGAAGAGATTGTGTGGTTATAAAGTGTGACACTTACCAGGTCTGTATGTTCTCCATTTCTTCTTATAGTCTTTTCTAGCTGTGCTTCAGTACAATGTACATTTTCAGAGATCAAAATAAATATTTCAAGGGGAGGTGGGTATTTATTGCAAAAGATCTAGACACATTAGCCCTCCCCAGGCAGTACAAAAAACGATTTTCTGGTTTATTTTTAGAATACTATATGAAGCCTGGGTCTTTAAAAAAATTGTAAAAGAAATACAGCAATAGGGACCACAGGACAGTAAATATACTAATAATTGATTTATATTTATTTGAAGATAATTCTTTCAAAGAACAGGTAGATTTAAAAAATGGCAGAGGTCACACCACCAGTTACAGAGTCCAGCAGCTAGTAGCCACCGCTAAAACCTTTGGTTTAAAGATGACCTCCTCGAGTTACAGAGAAGTCTGTGGACAGGACAGCGTGCAGCACTGCTGAGTCTTGGTCCAGGCATGGGGCCAGTTCATAGCAGGCTCCGGACATCATCTCACAAGACAGCAGCCTTCCAGCATGTCTTGTACTGCTGTGTATGGGATGGCTCTGCCTGCGCCGATTCCTTCTACAGAAAGCATTTCCAAGCACATGTATTGGATGTTTTCATCTCTGAGAGGCAAAGTATTAAAGTAGCCAAAATTATGCTTTACAATAGTAGAAACCTAGGTAAAGCTACCTCCTCTTCCTATCATCTTGTCCAGACTCTCAAGGCCTCGTCTGTGAGGTGGATGGTGGGGGTGATACTTGTCTCCCCTTCCCATTCAGGGGTTAGCAGCCTTGCTCAGTATTTTCTGAAGCACAGTTATCACTACCTGCACGCTGCTGTCAGCAACCGCGTTCCTGATACCCCAGAAAGCTGATCCAGAGGTCCTCTGGATCTCTCTAGAAACCCTTCCCCCACCTTTCCTGAGTGCATGAAGCACTCCTATGGAGGAGAACTTAATCCAAAAGTGGAATTGCAGGAGGAGACCCAAATGGACCCTGAACATGCTTGGTGGACGGCAGCACCACCCTCATTATCCCAAGAGAATTATTAAACAGATATTTAAAGCTGTTGAACTGTCTCTTGAAGAGCCATCCTTTCCTAATCAAAGGCATCAGGAGAATAAAATCATTTGTCGTTCTGCTTTCATTAGTGCTGAGCTTTGCAGAGGACAGGCTGCCCATAGAGGTATCTTTAGCTCACGCTTCTGTAGACAAAATCACACAGAAAGAAAGTTAACATTTCTTCATTTTTATTGCTCTAAAACTGGGAGCACTGCAAGACCAAACCTAAAGCCAGCTTTGTTTTAGCTGAACCCTGCTGCAAACCAGTCCATTAATAAAGTAATTGGGCATAGCCTGAGCAAACTGGAAGTAAACATTGCTTATATTCAGCTCCTAATGTGCTCATTCTCTGAGGGCTGAAAGACTGAGCTGCCATGCAGCAGTGCGAGACTTGCTAGAAAGGACTACGTTGTGCTGGCTGAACTGCGAGCCAAAATAGCAGCCTCCTCTATCAAGAGGACGACAGTACTTTTGCTTGATTTTTGGGGACTTAGCAGGGAGAAATGCTTCAGTTTGTTATTTACAAAATAAATCTCTGAGCGGCTTTCCGCTGAAAGGCTCTTTCATCTTCAGGCAGGAAGAAAACAGGAAGAAAAAGAAGGAGGAAAACGTGGAGAGCAGGGAAAAACAAGGATACAGCTCAAAATCAGCTGGGGGAAAGTGTCCTTTCCTGCAGGTCTGCCTCACCCCGCTGTGCTGCCTTGGCTTTATCCTGCCCTTTGTTATCTTCCCTGCGTCTCCAGCTCGCGGAGATGAGACGATGTGCCTGCAGAGTCTGTTAGCAAGGGCAGGCTGTCAGCGAGGATCTGCTGCTGCCTTGTGACGTGAGAAAGCTGACAGAGTCTTCCTAACGAAAGACCAGTAGGGCAGTAGCTGGGTTTGTAGGAATTGCACTTGTCCCTGCCAAAATCAGACTAAAATCCTTCTGCATCTGAGGTGATGGCTGGGAATGATACCAGCCTAAGGTGTGTGGCTTTCAGTAAGGTGGCACGTGGCCAGGCACCCAGCTCCATGTTCAGACCATGTGTTCTGCAGTAGTGAAATCAAGCAGCAGTCCTGAGTTAGCTCTGGAAGATATTTCCAGCACCCTAAAACTGCAGCTCTGGGCTTTCCCTTTCTCCCAGCCCTAGCCCCAGGCTGAGCCCCAGGCAAGGCACGCGTCTTTGCCTCTGACTACAGAGCCCTCAGAGGACAAACCTAGCATCATCCCTGATTTACTTGAGATTTATTATTTATTTTAGATCCTTTCCAGCTCCCCTACAGCTGCAGCTCTGGGCTTTCTCTTTCTCCCAGCTGTTTCATTTGGGAAGTCAGTGATAGGGAAGAAGAGGTTATTTTTGTCATGGGAGGTTGAATATTCATTTCAGACAGCCCACTTAGTACCTGCAGAAAGAGCAGCAGAGGGCACTGGGTCTTTGGCCTTTTACTTGTTCTGCAGGTTTTACTGTTCAGCCTTTTAAACCTATTAACTTACACTGACGGATATGAAATCTCATGGAGAGTATGGGGGGACTGAACTAGGTGAGGTCAGCACAGGTGAGGAAGTTAATTCAGAAACACAAAATTGACTTTTGTGATGTATCGGTGGCTTCCAGAACATCTTCATCCGAAACTACTTGGTCAAAACACCACAGACTTAAATTACAGAGTAGGGTTTGGAGATGAGGAGGAAGGGAGCTATAGTCACTATAACAAGGATTTAGAGGAACTAAGGGAAAACAAATATTTGAACATTAAAATGCTTCCAAAGCAAACCCACAACCCTGGGATTTCAAGCCTTCATCAGGTTGAAACCCTTTTAGGTAGCAAGGCTAAAACTATGGCAGTGACCTGCAGGTTGGCTCAGTCTCTCTGTGCTTGTACTTACATCCTGGAGAGGAAGTTCCTGGCTCTCGCAGCACATCTCTGCTCAGCTTTCTTATCCATTTCTTTTCAGGAACGTTTTGTTCTTTCTGAATGCAACAGTCAATAGCTAACTAATGCTTTAGAGACCTACTTCTGCCTGTCATAAAAAAAAAGAAAATGTTATTGGCAATTACATCTAAATAGGAAGCTATAAAATCACGAGGAAAAAAGATTCAGTGTGTTTAGTTGGATATAATGGAAAGGTTTACTAGGCAAAATCAAACCTATTTATAGAATATTCTGGTGCCTAGACCTGCAGCATAATATGGTGTATGCACCTATTGATCACCTGTTGGAGAGCAGCAGAGCTGTGCCCTTAAAAAAATTAAGAGTTTTCTCTCCCTTCAGACAATGAGCAGCTTCCAGAATGGAGCTGTGACCCAGAGGTTTTCAGGTTGGTACAGGAGTAAAAAAACTATTGACTAGGGGAAAAAAAAAGGAATAAGTCTGGGGAAGAAAATGGCCTGAAAAAGCTGTACGAAAGCCTAGTCAATTAGCTGCTGGAATGACTAATTTCCAGGTGGGTGTATTTGAGCAGGCTGCAGAAACCTGTGTTAAGCCCCAAGGCTCTGCTCCCAGCACGTGGGAAAGGTATCTCAGAAAGGGACCCAAAAGCGTGAGTCCATCCGTCGGGGAGTTGCAGGCACACAGGCAATATCCCAGAGGACACCGGGCAAGCTCCAAACCTTGCCTCCAAACATTGCAGCCATGAACCCTCCTTAGCAAAACAGATATCTTGATCCTTCCTTCCAGGCATCTGAGCAGGACTCAGCTTTTTTTCATTTAAGAGCTTCCCCGAGTGCTGCTGAGTGGTTAGGGTGGGGGAGACGTGCCGGCAGGACTTTCACTCTGCCGGTGGTGAGCAGAGCATCACCCACTGTTTTATACCATTTTACAGGGTTGACTGGCTGCTCGGAGCAGGAGGAGGATGAGGATAAGGAGGAGGAGGAGGAGATGCTCCCTCCCATCCTCTGCTGCAATCTTTTCAGCCTGTTGCAGAGAACGTGGTCCAAGAGAGAGGACCGGAGCAGCGACCATAGCTCTACTGTTTGATAGCTTGGGAACTTACCTGGCAAAGAGTATCTTTTCAGTTATGCTGGCTGTGTGTTCCGCATTAAGTAGTTATCAATTAAAATACAGAATTTTCCCTTATAACCTATCTGGGACACAGACACCTGCACTGCCGGCTATATATCCATCTACCAGGCTACAGAGATGTGCTACTTCTCATGCGCCCCTTTTTCAAGCCTCCTCAGCCTCACCAGTCTCTGACGTGATGGAGGGAGCAGGTGGCAGGTACCCTGGGCCTCCTGCCACCCTGGCTCCTGCTATTTAGTGTGCTCAGCTGGCGTGTGTGGGTTTCAGCTGAGGAAAGGTTTGAATGCAATTTTTCAGCTCCTACGGGAGCATTTCACTGTGAGACTGTTGCATAAAAGATAGGTAGCATCTCCTCCTCCTCTACCCACCTTTTATAAGGAAACCAGCAGCTAAAATGTATTTTGTGAAGAGCTTGATCTTGGCACTGTAGGTCAGGTGTTGAAGGTACGTGTTGCTAGTGTGGGATGCTCGGAGGGCCTAGGGAGAGAAATGTCCAGTTTCCAGCCCCAAACTGGGTTTACTGGGGAGATAAACGCTATGCTTGACTGGGTGAATTATTTTTTCCCATGAGCCCCAGTGAACTTGAAGGTAAGATAATGAGGAACCTTCCCAGGTAAAACCACAACATAAGTGACCACAAGTGACTGCAGGGTGAGGTGATATTATGCCTATTTTCTCCTGTCTGTACACTCAGAAAAAAATTTCAATATGTCATTTTAAAAACTGAAGAGCCTTGACAGTACCCCACCAAATTTCAAAATGGCAACTATAGATACTGGAATATCTTAATCTACAGAAGGTATCTACTATTAATACAAATTTATATTTTTTCTGTATAAGATAACAAAAATACCTATTGGCTGGTTTGCTGCTTAGTTGACTTTCTGACCTCTGCCTTTAAGCCTTGCCTGATTTGAAGCTCATCACAGATGACGATTTCCCCTTTGCATTTTGACAATTCTGTCATTTGCTAGTAATATCTTTTCCCGTATCTTATTTTCTGTTAACATAAGTCAAACATGTCCTGCCCACAACTGTTAGCTCACATTTGCTGAGCTGCTTCTTATGTTGTATTTGCCTTTCTCTTACATCTGCCTTATACTCTTTCTTAAACTATCTCATTCTACACAATACACTTAGGCCTAAGAGCTGGGATTAAATGGTGGCTATAAAACCAGGACTAGCATCTCTGCAATTTGAACCTTGAATGACAAAAGTTTACCCAGGGAAGGAAATACACAGTATATTCTGGGTAAACTGTGGGTTCATAGCAAAAATTAATAATACTGGGGAACAAAATTAGTGGATTGAAAGATATTAAAGTGACTCTGCTGAAATGCTTTTAGGTTAAATAATATATTCTGAAAAGTCACTTTTGTTCTATGATAAGGTGGGAGCTATATGTTAATTTCTTTTATTCCTGGATCATTTTCTCTCTGAGGTGTCATCAGTTGAATTTTCAGTACTACATTGAAATGAATATTCATCACTGAGTTACAGCTTTTGAAAGATCTGCAGGGAAAAATAAAAAAAAACCCACCCAAACCCCTTTTCTTCCCCCTCTTTCTGCAGCTCTGAACATGCACAGCTCCCTCCGGTTAGCAAAGCAGCACACAGCATCTGTGTGCTCCTGGGCATGGTCTTTGGGCTCCCCAGGTGTCCCCACAGGTACTGGTGGGACCAGGGGCCTAACGAGAGTTAAACACAAGTGTAAGAGTCTTCAGGATTGGGGCCTGCAGGAACAATGAGAAAAATAATATCCCACTTGTTTCATAGCACACTTGAGCTGGTGGCGAGAGGGCTAGCTCAGGTACTCCTTCACAGAAGCAAGGGTGCTTGAGCTCACCATAGTTGGTTGGTACCCATTTTGGGAGGTAGAGCGGTTACAAAGCAGCTTTGTGCTGCTGTGAGCAGAACTGCAGGTAAGCAGAGTAAACCAAGTCTTCAAATGCCCTACGAGCACAGATAAAACCTGCACAAAATCAGGAAAATGGGCAAAATGGCATTAGAGAGTGAGTGAAATTGTGTGGGTATTGGACACCGGGGGCAGGAAGTTAGGAAATAAGAGTGAAATATGGGGTAAATTACAGTATTGCTCATGATGATATACAGCTCTCACTGCTGACCAGCATGGTTTAAAAATCCAATGGATAAAATGGAGTAATAAGGTAAATCTCTTGGCTGACAAGACAGGAGCTTTTCACCAATATGCTCTTTAAAAGATGTGTTTAAAAATTGATCTCAGCGGGGTGTAGAATGCTACGACAATAAATTGCACAAGGGATTTGCAGTCTACAAACGAGGGGAAACAACTTTCACAGGGGTCAAACTGGGATGCTGCAGCTAAACCCTACCGAAAGCCCAAGAGATGGAGCCTCTGCATGGCTCTCTGCTCCTGCTGCTTCCATTGCGATCAGTGAAATGCTCTCGATGGGACATACAGTGTTTGCTTAGAGAGAAAATTGCCATGATGTTAAGAACGTTTCTGAAAGTTTTTAAATCTTAACACAAATTCTTTACATTCTATCTCACGGTATGTGGAATTTTGGGCTCAGTGGGTAATAAAAAGGCTGCATTTAGTGCCACACAGTGGTAAAAAAAATAATTTCAGTGAGGATGGATATTGCAAGGCAACACAGAGGAAATCTTTTATGCACTAATGCTAAACTTGGAAAAGGAAAAATACATTGAAAAAAAAAATTAGGACACACCGATCAATTGGTGACAGGTATCACCTAAATTTCCTCACCTGAGGATGGTTTATACCACTATCTAAAATTAGGACACCGATCAATTGGTGACAGGTATCACCTAAATTTCCTCACCTGAGGATGGTTTATACCACTATCTAGCTAGATATGCAATATATGAAATGTACCTCTGTAATTTATAACCAACTTATTTTGCAGTAAGGAGACTGCTTTGCTCATTTATAGCCTTGACAAAATAGTGAGGAATGTGAATACTGGAATCTGCCATCCCTTGCAGGTGACGAGCTGCACAGCAGTCATCGGGCAGGGACATATGGGATTAGAGCTGTAAAGGTATCTCAAACAACTGAAATAATGTGGAGTAGTAGCTGAAAAAAAGGCTAATTTGGGATCCCTGGATTGGGAAGAATTTTGCACATTTTTATGATTAGTAGTTTTCTTGCTCAGGTAGTGCAGAGAAATATTACTGTTGTCAACAAAGCAAGTAATGTTACTTCTGCAAGTGTAATATACGTGATGCAATTTATCTCCAGCCATCCAGGAACTCAGCAAGCCTCTGAGCATTGTTCAGCAGGACTGTGTGCCACAAGGGTTTGGGGATTAGAAGACAGTCCCCTGCTCAAAATGCTCGGTTGCAAGGGCTCAGTCTGTAGCAGCGCTGGAATGGGGACAAACCCCTGCTGTCCTTTTCAGCAAGGGACAGACATGCACACACACAGAGGCAGACACTCGTGTGCATGCTTCCTCTTTCTCGAGCAAACTCCTGCATGCATAGATACTAGTTTATGAAGTCTATTAGAGAATGAGGAATAACTGATCATTAGTTTTTTGTTGTATGTCCATGCTAAGCTGGGAATCTGTTCTCAGCAAGGTGCCAGGGAGAAGGCATGAATGTGGGCAACACTCACTAGTTTTTGGTTGCATATTAAGTATAGTCTCTGTCTGATTTAACCGTGACCATGGGCTAACAGCACCCATTGCCGCACCGTTTGCAGCTGCATCAGCAGCTGCTTCCACTCGTAGCAGTCGTGGCTCTAACGCTTTTTGGGTGGGGGACCCCCTCTGTGGGTGTCTGTGCCAGGTACGGTGCTGGTGCGTACACCAGCTCGGGGTTGGACAGCTCTGGTGGGGACAGAGCCATGTTCACCAAGGGAAGCCTGGCCCCTGGATCGCGATTGCTTGATCTGACCCAACAGTGCTTGGGCAGAGAAGAGCAGAGCCTTTCCCAAAGCAGCTGGCAGTCACATCCATTAAAGCACGTTGGGACACTGCGCCCTTGGTATTAGGAATAAAGTTTTAAGTGGTGTTTAGTCGGTACAGCCAAACCAAGAAACCAAAGGCAGCTAGATGAAAGGACACCTGTAATGGTTAAACCAGGCTGAAATAATCTAATAGGCCCAAACTTTTCCCAGCGGGTTCCCCAAAAGATGAATACACTTAAAATACATAAAATTGCACAGAATCCTCCATGCTGCCAAAAAAAAAAAGTGTTTGGGTTTGTTTTGGTTTTTTAACCAAGGATGAGCCTACACGGCAGCCCTGCAATAACTGCACAGCTGAGGGTACCAAACAGGCTCAAAGGCAGTCCCAGTGAGACCCATCCCGTACAGCCGTGGTGGCACATATGTGGATTTAGGCTGCAGTCTCCATCAGCTGAAGCTTGGCAGGCTGCGACCCAGAGATGCTGCTGTATAAAAGCAGCCTTCAGCTGACTCATGGCTCCAGCAGCTTTTACCCTTGTGCGGCCTCTGTGCTGGGATGAATATTGAGCCTTTTGGCTAAGAACAGAATTTTAAAAAGCAGAGAAAGAGAGAAAATACTCAGTGAGAGTTAGTGGGAGCCGTTAAACCCAGGCTCTTCCACAAAGGAGCAGAAATTAACATTCAAGACAGGGAAGTAAGCACAGTAGGATTTATTTTTACAGCCCAGCATGCTTGTAAACTGCATGGGAGTACATGGAAGAAGTGAAGGGATCCATACCACTAGCATATGGAACACAGGCAAAGGCGGCTTCTTGTGAGCAGTTTGACAATTATTTGGCTGCTTTCTGCTCAAAATATTTGTGACAGCAGCAAGTCAGAGCTGCCACAAAGATGACAAATTCTTTGAAGTCCACTTGGGAATCGCTGTTTTCATCCAGGTTCTTGAAGACTTTATCAATGGCATCCTTGTCCTTCCCCGACTGCAAAAGAAAAGGAGGAGGTTGAGGTGAGAGGCGGCACAAACCCTACCGCAGCATCGTAACTACCTGTACCCCAAACAAGGGCCCTGGTGGGGCTCCGGGCCCTCGCCGAGGTGTTGGGGCGGGCACCCAGGGAGTGCGAGGCTGACACCAGCTCGGGCACATTGTACCTTTCTGTGGGAGTGTGATGGAGGTGTAACAGCTCCTGCATGCAGCCTTGCCATAGGCCTGCCTGGAGTGTCAGGTTATCACATTTTTCTGCTAGTGAGACCTTTTTTTTTAATTCTCTTCGCTTGTTTTGTGCATTATACCTCTGGGTATAAAGCCATGAGTTCCTCTGCACGTATTTGGCTGAGACAACTGCTCAGTGCCCAGCACGGGACATGGGCCACGTCCCCCGGGAGCCGTACCCCCACCTGCCCATCTCGGTGGGAGCTGCATATCTCCTCCTCCAGCTGCCTGAAAGGCACATCCTTCCCGCAGGGACTTATGCCGCTGCTGGGGTCAGGCCCAGGCATGTGGGGAACAGGCAGAGGTTGGGGGGCTCTGGGTGATGGTGGGGGCAAGTGTGAGTCCCGGCATCCTCATGGCACGGGCACAGACCTGCATCTTCCCACCCTCTGTACAGCGGCAGCGAGCACATCGCCCATGCCTCCCAGAAAGCGTATGTTCCTGGGTTTATTACACCTGAGAGCTGTGATCACACACCAGCATGGAGAAACATGTTTTCCACATTTAAAACAACATTTATCATGGCTAAGCTGTGTAATGCAAAGCCCTGAGGACATTACCCAGCTGAACTCAATGCCACGCGTTCCCCGTCCGCTCCCGTGGAAAGACTCAGCTGGAGCTCGGGCAGTTCTGCAAAATGATGCGTTCCTGGGGCAAATGTCAGATTTAAGCTGCATTAAGCACTGCCACCCCAGCAAAGATGCAAATGGCCTCAAAAGTGCTCGAGTGCTCCCTCTGGCCTCGGTGCCCGGCACAAGCTGCTCACAGGAGCTGGCGTCTGGAAAGGCACCTCCTGAAGCAAGTGTGATGCTGAGCTTGAGTTACCGCAGGGAAAATACCAGAAAAATCTTTTTCTTTCTAAGTTGCCATAATTCTGACGGGCTGACTGAACCTGTACATCTCCAGGTTGATGTTAAGAGAGGCACCATCCAAGTAAAAAAAGATTTTTAAAAAAATTTGCCAAAATAATAAAAAAAGGTTTTTTCCTAAAGTAGCTTGCAGGAGGGCTTTTTGGCTAGTCCCGGCACTGATTAACTCCAGTGATTTTAGAAAACGCAGTTTTTTAAATAAACGAGGGATGGCAGTAGAGACCTATCTAATGTAGGAAACACCCGTGCGGATTTTGTTGACGCTAAACAAAAAACAAACCTGATATTATTTTAGAAAGAAATTATATAAACTTTTGGAAAATTTCCACGAATTTAAAATAATGACTACCTTAATTAACTAAATCTCTCATTCTGTAATTTCATGTTTCACTTCAAATATATGCACTTTTAAAATCACTAAAAATTGACCCAGTTCCTTAGATTTGACCGATGAATGTGTCTGGAAGGTTTTATTGCTTTTCACTTTGCAAATTACCATCAGTTTTAATTTTATAAGCAAATATTTTAAATTATCTAGTGAAATATATGAACTAGTTTTAGCCTCTGAATTACTTCTGAAATGCACATATGGGAATTATTTTTTGGAAACTCTTTATAACTGAGTCCAATCCTTCAGTCCTGTGGTATGGATTTATTTCTGCCTCTGATTGATTCAAAACCTTTCCAGATAGTTGTGAGCTGTGTCAGCAATAACCAATTCTAAGACCAGAAATATACATGAGTATTTAAAAGACTCTGTTTCCCAGAATATTCTTGCAAATAAAAAAATATGGATATAAATGTCAGGAAAAAGGAGGTAAAACTTTTTTCTGAAGTCACACTTATGTTCTCAGGTTGTTTCTTGCAGTTATTAGTCTGCAAGACAGGACATTGTTGGTTTAAACTTATTTTAAGTACTGGCATAAAATGTTATTTTGTGCCTTTTTTTTTTTTCCCCCTAGAAAAGGTAAAATGGGAAAGGGAGATGGAGACTAGAACATAAGAGGACATTCAGCTCATCACCTTCCTGGAAAATTCCAGGTTTTCCAGCAGTTTCGGGAAATAAGTAGAGCCAGTAAGAGCAGCTGTGGGGAACTGGAAAAGGTGGTGCCTGGCCAGTAAATGTAGTCAGGAACAACTTTTGAGCACCATCCCATTTGGTAGTTGTCTAGCGCAGCGGCTCCCCAACTTTATTTAGACCAGATGTCAAGTTTCTGGGAGATTTCTGTGCCCCTTAGGTTGTGGTTTTGTTGTTGGTTCTGTTTTTCTTTACGTGGAAGTGTTACAGGTAACATACAGCTCCATGGTCAGGAGCAGGACGCTTCCTATGATGCTGTTGGGTCACAACCACTCAGCTGTTTTACAGAGTTTTTTCAGACATTTTCTTCTACCCCCCCCCAGAGCCATCCACGTTCTTATTCTGAATACTGCATCTGTGTTTCATTTGTGAGTCATGAATCCAGCAGGCATGGATTTCATACGGTGATTTCATATAGCTTGCATGGAAAGATACTAAATTGTATCAAGTCCCCTGGCTGCAGTGCCCTGAAATAGTTGTTAAAAAATTGAATTATGCTGGATACAAAAAGTGGTAGCCACATTTGGAAAATTTGGTTCTAGGCTTTTGCAATTAAGAATAATAACAACTGTACAGATAGATAAACATTACTCCTGTGTGGAAAGCACAAGATATTTAAAAGTGCTTTCTGGATTTTTAGTGAAGGGAAGCAAATAAAAAATGATCAAAATGAAAGGCATTTTGTCTCCCAGGCAGCTACAGCTCTTACTATAATATAGTAAGCATTTTGAATACCTACTAAGAGAAATTTTATATATATATATAAAACCTACTTAAAAGCACCTGATGATTACATACAAATCTATGTTGTAAAATACTTCTTCAGGTCTTTCTTTTACTATTAAAGACAAATGCAAACCAGTTTGCTCTGAGTTCATCTGTTGTTCTTGTTTATGCATCATTTTGATGTGCATACTGAGTATGTAGCATAAATACCTAGAGGAAGTAAGTGCATAAATATTTAGAGAGATTCCCCATCTGCAGTCAAGATCTTCAATTGCTGACAAGTACCTTCACAGCAGTTGTGACATGACGTGAGCTGATAAATCCAGGGATAAACAGAAGAAGTAGGTGAATTCTGAAGATTAAACCCAATCTATTTCAAAGTCATTGTCCTGATAACTCGAGCGATGAATTTAGTAAACAGGGAATGGCCCTGAATAGTAGAATCAGTTTTACACAGTATGTGCAAAGACTTTATTTAAAATTTTCTACAAACCATTGCATATTTCCAGATGCAATTTCCCCTATAATGTACTAAAACCTGCATCTGCAGGCAGCTCTTGCACCCGCTACACAGAAATGATGCTGTGCTGTTCTCTTACCGAGAGGAAGTTTGGGAGCTCTTTTTCCAGAAGGGTCTTCAGTTCTGCTTTGGTGAGGGTTTGCCTGTTGCCGTCTGTCTTTGCATACTTGTCAAAGACAGCAATGGTCATTCCCATCGCAGTTTCCAGCTGAGACATGTTGCTGCTGGAGTCCGGCTTTCTTCTGAACAGGAACAGCCTCAGGGCTCTCTCAGAGGATGGAGGCTGGTCTTACTCTGAGGTGCTTTATGCAACTGTCCCATCCAATCAATGGTGGCACACCAGCGGGACACTTATCCCTTAGCAAACATCTGTATCTCAGCACTGCTTGGAGTACACACCTCTGTGCTGACAGCTATTCAAAACTCAAGCTTTGTCATCCTGGTGTGGCTGGTACAACCAGTTGCTCACCAATAGAAACCAGCCTCTCCTTCAAGATACACAATGTGACTAACAAACGAAAGTCAGATTTTGATACTGGCTGTTTGCTCAAGAATCAGATTTGTTCCTTCAGATATCCCCATCTGAGCGGAGGCTTGATAGCCCAACTTCGGCAAAGTATATGCTGGCCTGCTCAGGTGGAAGAGGAACATCTCACTTCTCCTTCACTACCATAGTTAGGGGCTCTGCGAGGTGCTGCCTGTGCTGAGCCAAGAGCAGATACAGACTGCCCTCTCTGCCATGCAGAGGACCTTGTTGCAGACCAGATGGCTCACTAGCAGACTCTGGGGGTGGGATTCACCGGATCAAAAGTAGAGATCTGCAATGCACACAGCTGACTTAGTCCCCCTGGGCTTGCACTCAGGCCAGAGTGGATGTCTGAAACAGGTCTGATGAACCAACATCTCTCCAGGGCCAGTAAAGGGAGCCTTGCAGAGCCGCTCCACAAAGAACTTGCTCAGATGAGGATATCTGAAGGAATAAATCTGATACTTGAGCAAACAGCCAGTATCAAAATCTATCTTGATCTGCAGTGAAATAACTTGTTATTGACCCTATGCAGCGTCAAACCTTGCAATAAAATGGACTGTACTGAAAACAAAAGGTCGCTCTGAAGTTCTGTGGTCCTCTGTGGCTTCTGATGAACTTTGTGGTTCGCTTGAAAACTGTGGTCCCCCATCATTAAAACTCCAAACACACTGGACCCCCATCTACACACAACAGAGCTGTTTGAGGGTCTGTGTGGGGAACTGAGCGGTACATGGACAGTGTTAGCTCAGGTGGTGGAAGCTGATCAGCTACAGCTACACTGGGGTTTGAACAAGTTAAAATTTCTGGCCAAGCAGCAGGGTAACTTGGCCTCTGTCAAACTCTAGGTGGCTATGCTAGACCTGGAGGAGCTCATTTAAGGTGAATTACATCTACACTAGAGTCTGCAGAGTGGACACACTCTGAGCAAATTATTTGGGGGAACCTACCAAAACTAGGGCATCACGCATGAATAATGCTGATGGACTCCAGGGTGTAGTGTTCTCTGTAGAAGACCCTGACTATGGATTCCCAAAATTGAACCTGAGTTTGGATGTCTTTGGACATACCTCTGCATTCTTGAAGATAAGATTCCACTCGTGTTATGCTATAGACAAGTTAGCAAAAAACAGTTTTTAATTGAGAAAAATTTTAAACTCCTTTTTCCCAGACGCCTATAGCCACCTGTTCCCCAGGCAAAATCTGTCCTGTGATATCTACAACATCTCAGAGCAAGACTACACATCACTAGTACATGGAAATCTAGTAACTTTCTGAAACAAAACCCCCACGATTTTCCATCTTACATTCTCCAACAAGGGATTTTGCATTTCCCAGAAAATCACGGCAACATCTCAGGCTGTATGCTTTATTCAAACAGTTCATGAGAACTATTTGTTCCTGTGACTTCAACCTCATGACATAGTTGCAACTGATTTGCATTAAGTGGGTAAGGATTTTAAGTAAAGTTTCGAGTTTTTACATTAAAGTGCATGTTGAAACCTGTGGGGTTCCTTCAGAAGAAGGAACAAGAAGAGAGCAAACAACTGGTCCTTGTTAGCTATGAACATCATCTGGTGTTTGCATACACACACAACGGCAGTCACCGGTGTGTCAAGTGCCAGGAACTTTTCTTTGTCCTTTTCTGACGTATATCTGTAACATGAATATTAAACATGGCCATTAAAGAAAAATCAATTCCTCCCTCTAAAGGAAAACCTAACAAAATAAAATGTCTACTTCACGCATTCTCATGCCTTTGAATCATGAACATTGCTGTTAGTTATACAGAAGAAGGAAAAAAGTGCCCCGAAAAGGCGGAGGGGAGGTCATCAGCTTCAGTCAACAGGGTATGTCAGTATGTCTACACCTTTGCCACATAACCTTGCAGAAAAGGTGTCCTCATTCTTGACCCATTTTCCTCTGCAAACAAAGGTGACACACATTTTTTGAGAAGATGGCTTCAAAAGCGCTAAATCACAAACTAAACCACAGGGCTTGAATGTCTACAAACTGAAAGGTCATCACGGTAGCGCTGCCTGGTTGGCTTTTTTTTTTTTAACAGTGTGTCATATTTGTATTCATGCATGTGCACACACATCAGTACTGCTCAGACTTTTCAGTTCACACTTCTTGTATTGCTTAAATATTTTCTTACAGTTTGTTTTTCATTAAGAATAACAGTTCTGTGCACAAGGCACAGACTATTACAACTGCTTGCAAAAACAAAGCAGAGTACAAATAGGAGGCACACACAGGAGAGCAAGCAGTGTTTTGATGCCAACCCATCTGTCCAGCTCCCCAGTGAGATAAGCCATTTTCTGTGGGCTTGTTTAATATTATTATTTTAATGTGAACAGTACCCATTATTTGCTTCTTTCAGGTTTCTTTCTTCGAAGAATGGTATAGGCAACAGCTTGGATGAGTATTTATACAGAATTAGGTCTTGCTGTTCCTAACTTGGGCCAAAAGTTTAAATTATTTATGTGATACAAATATGGACTGTCACACACATAATTTTCAAAACCCATTCAGATATACTCAAATTTTATGGCATTTGGCCAGATGTTCAGGGTTACACGAGATTTGTGTGACCTTGTGCTGATTTTCTCTTAGAGAATAAATTTTATCCTATGCTCTTTGCAGCAGCGTCTGTTTTGGAAAAGTCTGAATAAATACATTTATCAACTCTACTCTAAAGAGCCATTTGTGTCACAGCCAGCTGAATAGCTGAAATGTTAAACTTCTATTAGAGCTTATCATCCCTTAAAGCTTATTCCAAAAGGTGCAGGAAGTTACATGAGAAGGACTTTTTGACGATTTCCACAAATCTGTTATGTATCTGAATGGAAGAAGCACAGGAGGAAGAAAACACAACCTGAAATGATGAACTCACTGTTTCCCTTAAGTTGTATCTTGGCAGCAGTACAAAAAGCACTTTATTTTTCTCTTAGCAAGAGGGTAACATCTGAACCATAAACAAGCATTGCATGTTCCACACTGAGATAAAATTATCAAAACCCTCAAATTTTCCAGTGTCCTGGATTGTTTGTTGAACTTAGAGTATCAACACACTTCTATTTACTAAAGAGCAAGGTTTTCCTTTGCGCTGCCTCTGAAAACTTGCTCTAAGTCTGCTTAACAGTTTTTAAAGGTTATTTCATTTCCGCAATGCATGGTAAATTTACTTACGTCTAGTGATTAAATGATGCAATTACTACATTGTTTTGCAAAACACAGTTAGAAAGATTAGACTAAACAGGCACTGATGAGGCATAGGCAGAAGAGGAGTTTGTACAAGCACGGTGTGATGTGCAGTGACACACCTTATAGGTTCTGTTAATTATATACGTACAGGTTTTCATTATTTTATTATCATTCACATCACTTCTCAAAATATCCTTAAAACGTATTTCACAAATGCAATTAGTAAGCTCACATACTGTTTAAGTGAAGTTTAAAGGCAGGTATAATGGAGAAGACCAAGGTCAGCTCACTGGCTGTGTGACTTTCTGAGCTGAGAGTTGGGGTAATAACACTGTCGTCTGGCAAAGCCGTACCATGGGAAACGTACTTCCATCATTGCATGTTGACTCTACTCAAACACATTTATTAGTGCACTAGACATAGCCATATTAGACTGTAGAATCAATGAATATATTACAGCCAATAAATTAATATTTGCAGTGTACATACTTTTGTCTAGTTTTCAGTCCTTGATTGAATAATTTCCTGGATGCTATTCTTTACAGGTTTTTTATACTTCAGTTTGAAGGTTCATGATATTAAGGCTTCCAAGATTACTTTTTTTTATTTTATTGTAATGACAGAATAGAGGTCACAACCTAAGGTAACTGAGTATTGTCCACTCACGTGCTGTAGTCATGATTTCTAAGTACCGTGATTCCTCAGCCAGTGTCACACAAGCAGTCCAACTGTCATTTGCTCTACCTTAACACTTATAAAATCCTACTCGGATATAAGCCCATCATGCTGAGCTGTGGTGAGCATAGTAAAAAATTGTTCTATGGCATGGTCAGAAGCAACAGGAAAAAAAGACAAAGAAAAAGAAGATAAAGAAGAAAAAAAAAAAAACAGAAAACAGAAAACAGAAAAAAGAAAAGGAAAAGAAAAAAAGAAAGAAAAAAGGAAAAGGAAAAGGAAAAAAAGAAAGAAAAAGAAAAGGAAATGAGCTGTGAGAGAGGATGGTTGTTTTGTAAACTTCAGAACAGACCAACTGGACCTTTTAAAGGAAGTTCCTATTTGTTAGAGAGAGGTAAAGACACGCGAGAATGACTCAGCCAATTCCAAGAAAGCTTTCAAAAGACTTCTGTATGCAAAGAGGAATATTTTGGCCATGTTACGCTCTCATGAACTAAGCAACACTCTTTTTCCTTTATTGTACAAAAACATTTTCTCAGAGGGGAGGAATCCCTAAGAGAAAGTTGCCTCGTGTTGACTGTCCGCGCAGGCAACACAAGAAAAAACCTTTGCATCCCCCATAAAAATATTTTTTTTGCATTTTAAAATATTAATTTATGCATACGTTGAAGAAACGAGAAGGGCTGACCTGCTATCACAGAACTGTGTGTAAAGCGAGGTGATATCCATATACACTGTCAGGAGGATTTACAAGGCAATTTGATCCAGTGGAAGCTCCCCAGGCACACACATTTCACAGAGCTGGCTGCTTTTCGTTTCCAGAAAGTAATCACGGGGCGTAGCGCAACTGATAAGAAGACGTAGGGCTATTTCAGAAGGCAAACACTAACATCGTTCTGTCATTGTTAACGGGGCAGCAAATGAGCACACCAGGCTCAGAAATACCGAAAGGTGGGGTGGGAAATGGGAACCAGAGCGTGCTTTTGTAACACACAATTTAACGCCAGGTTTCACTTATCAGAAAAAGAGAAGACCTTCAACAAACAGGAAAATAAAAAACAGACCTGCATAGATCTGGGAAAGTCCTTGACTTGGAGGGGGGCTCCCAACCATGAACAGACTCTTACCTAAAGCCAGAGGATGCTTGAGTGTGTTGAGGAAACGTGGTCATGGTCACAAATATAGGAGTTGCATTATTTTAGCCAAAATTTGTCTTTTAAATGTGTTTCAATCTATCTAGATGGACTACCTACTGGGTGCATTTAGTAGAGTAGCCATTTGTGTGACGATTACTGGTTATGGTGTCTCAGAAAAGGCCTGCGCCTGTCTGAGGTCCTCATGCTCAGCACCCAGGCCCGCCGCTCACATAACTTTGCTACTACACTGCAGATCTGAAGGCAAGATGAGAAACCAGTTGTTATTCTTTCTCCCCAGGGGCAATCGGCTCATTTTTTCCCCGCAGAGCTTGAATGAAATGGTAGCTACTCTTTCCATTTCCTTCTTGCTCAATAGCAGTCCCTGTTTAGATTAGACCTAGACTCTAGATTAAGCTTAGTCTGTATTTAAAAAGAAACTTAAAAGGACAAATTGTATTTAATTTTGTACAGCTGCTAAACCGAGAAAGGAGAGTTATTCTATCTGAGCAAACCCAATCAGCCCACTGGTATTTTTGAAGCGTCTGTCACCTTAATACCTGACCTTTTTCTGCTGTCTTTGTTAGAGATGCTTATCTTGTTTTTCCTCTTTCCAGAATTAAAAGCTATAAAATAAAAAAGGGAGCAATACCTATTACTTGCTTTCATGTTTTATTTCCACAGCAGTTTCAGAAGCCCCAACCATGGACCGCAATCCTGTTATGCCAGGCAATGTACAGATACAGCATTCCTGAGCTGATCATTCAGCTTTAGGACAAGAAAGCACATCAGCAGGTAACGGAACATAGAGCATTTCAGAGCAGATGTACGCAACAATAACAATTCCTTGTTATTCTTTTGAACCCTTACGTTGTTCAGTTATATCTCTGTCCTCTGTCTTTAGTCTGCTAATAATGCTAAACACTTACTCCCTCTCTGCCTTATCCTTTTCATACTCCTCTACCTCTGTGGAGTTGAATACTTCCCGAGACAAAGTTATGAAGTAACTTTGATAAGAGTAGCTCTGGCTGTATAAGATGTTGCTGAGTCCTGCCAACTGGCTCTGCTCTGGAAAAAGGACAAGGAATTCATTGTTGTCACATCCCATCGGCCAACAAAAGCCAGGAGCGCCCAGCACCAGACCACAGCAGCCTAGCCAAAGCCTTGTTACTAGGATGTAGTAGTTCATCAAAATCCTTCCTTCCATCTCAGTATTTCATATTATGTAGAAAATGAGAAGCATTTATACATTATCACCTGTCCTTTCTCTTGGTCAGATAAATTGGTTAATGCTCTTTTGATCTGCGTATTCGTTTGTCAGTTGTATTTGCAGTTTCCTGTTTACAAAACACTGAGACAAGATTGCTTATTAAAAGAAACAATAATAAAAAACCCCTTTACAGCCGCCCTTGTTGTAACTACCCAAGACAAGCATGATGACAAAAATAAATTCTGATCATCTTATAGATTTCCTCTCTGGTTTATTTCTGCTGTTATTTATAGAGAACGTGGCAATATACCTTGATTTGGAGTCTGATGGTGAAATAGATGCAGCACACAAAATTGTATTTAAGTTTGAAAGCCCAGTTCATCAAGGCAGAATAAAACCAACATACGGTCCTGTTTAGGTTAGTGGAAACATGGACCCTGCGCACCCCGTGACACAGGGGGTCAATTTCCCCTCGGGTGGTATTTTTCCTTAAATTTGGGATCTATTTGAAGATTGCAGTCTTTAATAGAGGAGCAGGTAAAAACATTTTAGCTCAGACAGAGTATTAATTTAAACTTTTATTTCCCAAGCAAGGCTAGGAATTAGGCAAGAATTGCAATTCAAACAAAACCCTTCCTCTTTGCATAGATCAGACTTTCTATATAGATTTAGCCTATCTCCAGAGTTGCACCTGCCTAATGGAGGTGTGTTTTTAAACTGAGAGTGTTCTTAACTAGTTGAATGAAGACATCCTTAAGTCGATTTAAGCCTGGGCTGTAGCTGTTGAGTTTTTGAGAATAGCGGCAGTTTTGCAGTGGTTCTTGATGGCAGCAGTGCAGAGAAACCACTTTAGATAAAATCCGGTTTCAAACAAGTTTTAGTCAATCAAGTAAATGTCATTGCTGTTCTGACAGCACCGTTATCAGGCACAAGAACACTAGTCATAGCATCACACACAAACATGACTATTTTGCCAATACGTTGGTTAGGGCGCCTCATCATCCTGCCTGCTACCGAGGATCCTTGATGTGACAGAGCCAGGAATACCTGCTTCATACTCTTCTTCCACAGATGCTATGACAGGAAAGAACCCCAGCCCAGGGCTTGGGAAAAAAGCGTGGTTCAAGTCAGATTGAAATAACCCGTACCCAGTTGCTACGACTAGCTGCCTAAGTGCTAGGTAGATTAATTAAGCTGCAACTCCTTGGATCATTGTGCAATGGAGCAGGAAGAGAGAGAGTTCAGGGCTGTAGTCTCAAGTTGACTATACTAGCTCTCCAAACCAGGGTCATGAGCATGACAGAAACAGAGAGGGAGCCTCACTTGTAGGACTATGACTAAGCCAACTACATTGATGAGACATTAAAAGCACGGCAGAACACATATGGGGCTTTAGAATACATTGCGCCAGTCTCGTTCTTAAATTAGCATGTTTTAGCCTGTGCTTAACACAGGACTTTGAACCTCAAATTAAACCAGAACGGAACCATCACTTTGCAGCAGCCTGTTCAAGAGGGAATAACCACCGAAACTGGCTAGAAGCAAAGGCCCAGGATTCTCTTCAAGTTCTGTTATTAGGCAGATGAGCTTCTTATAAACTGAACAGTTAAATGGACAGCTAAAATTGAGATCATACGGGACACTAGAATGTGTGCTGAGGTTAATTACAGAGCTCTTTTTTGTTTTAAAGCTATCAAAATAACCATGAAGAAAAAAAAAGCAGGTCTGCCTGCCCTGGAAAATCCTCATCAGGGTTTGTTGCTTCCTAAGTGGTACAGAAGCAGAGAAGATGTACACGGTGCATAGGTGTCAAACTCTTGTTGACTGAGTAGGACAACCAGTGGGAGCTCTGAAAATACTCTGCTGGCTCATAGCCACTGTCAGCCATAGATAAAAATAGGTCATGATAAATTGAGTGTAGTCTTCAACTGCCAGATGTTGGAAATTACCATGTTAACATATAAAATATGTTAATATTGCAGCATTCTTTGCTGGTAGGAACCACATTTAATCAACAATTTATTAATAGTGTCGTAATGAAAAGATGATTTGGAGACTATTAAACTGTGGCTTGGTGGCAATCTCTTCATTTAGTCATTTTCCTTTAACAATTCCCTGAATACTCTACATCTCCTCATTGTGCTTAAATAGAGAAACAACCAGTAATATATGGAAAGACCAGAATTTACCGCACTCACTTACAGTGCTGGTGCATAACTGAGAGCTTCCTTGGTCGGGGACCTGGGCTGAAGGTCATCACCCCTTTTACTGGTTATGACTTTCTTGTGCAGAGGACAAAGTTACAGGGTTTGTGGAAATCCAGAGTCTCGTTTGTGATCCTCAAGGGAATACAGCACGTGGCAGTGTTTCACCATGCAGTAAAGGAAACAAATCTGTAATAATGAGTTTCAGGACAAAACACATCAAGATTTTAAAGTGAATGAACTTCAAAAGGAAGAAAAGAAAATCCTCTTGCTTTATTCAATTTATACATAAATATCATGAGATGTACTATAACAAATAGTTTCTCTCGTACAGGGTATGTTCACAGTGCAGTGATTACAGCGTATTTCAGACAGCAGTACATTCACTGCAGAAGGGCATTCAGGGCAGGTTACAGAACAGCCCAGGAAAGAGGATCCACACCAAACAGCGAGCCACAGTAATTTGAGAGGTAGCTTTGTGAACTGCAGTCACTATAGCATAGACAGAACCAGAACATGAGCCATGCTGTATGGCCTCAAAGATTTCATTACAGAATATTGAGTATCAAGGCAGTCACACATTTAGACTACGCAACCTGTTTTTAAGGGCTCTGGGAAAGCTAGTCTGTGTCTACTGCACTGCCCAGGTACAAGCTGTAACAAACCTCTTGAGCAGTGAAGTCGTTTCTCCCTGCTTTGCTGGCAAGATGATCTAACCTCCAGCTAAGCCCTGAAAAAACTTTAACAGAAGATGAAATAACCCTGGTACATAAATACATTCACATTTCAGATTATCTGCTCTTCGTATTCAGCAGTGCCTTTGCACCTGCCATTAGCTTTGCTGTCAATACTCTTCACCTCTGTTCAGACCTTGGAAGCCAGGTTTTACTTACATTTTCAGTTTTGATTTTTCTTCGGTGATTTTTTTTAAAGTTTTAGAGCTGGCAAAAGTGGAACAAGTGTTAACACTCCCATCTCCTCCAAGCACCCCTCCTTCACCAGTTAGACAATAATTATACACAATAATAATATATATAGCTTCATTTAAACCTAGTATTTCATCGTGCGTAGGAGACTACTTTCTCTGGAAGACTTTTCCTAGTGTGTGAATGAATTAACACTAACAGTCCCTTTCCACAGGAATATAATCCTTTCTGGCATACCACTCTGGCTATGATGCGGTCAGCACTGATGACAGTTTCAGAGATCAGACTCCATCCTATGTGTAGTACTGTCTATTTGGTCAAATGATTACCACCACGTGCATTTTTTCTCTACCTTCTGCTATTTATCCATGGGCTGCCTGAAGAAATGCTTTTGTTGGAGAATGCTGTTCAGTCTAGAAGATTTTTCGAAGTATAATAATACATCCTTTATTATTTCTGGACACGGGGGGAGGAGTTGAAGACAGTCTTCTAAAATGACATACCCTCCAAATTCAGACTCCTTACAGTGTTTTGTTAGTGACAAAACATTCAGAGACTGCTTGGAACCAACCTTTTTTCTTGTATATTGTCCCGCTGACATGCTTCTGACAGGAAACTCACATAATCCATCCTTCAGCAGCAAATTATCATATTGTTTTCAGTTTCATAGTTATTTAGCCATATTTTGTTTAGGATGTTGTCCTTTTAGTTCTGAACATCAAAGTAGACGGCGGATCCTTGTCTCATTCTAGACTTTTCAGCTGCCCTAGTTTGTGGGAGTTGCTTATCTGTTGCCTTGAATACCATAGTCGCAGTGGATTTGTCATCTTTTCCTCTTGATTCATTGCAAAAAGAATCAAGTGATTCATAAAGTGTAGACACAGCCTTAAAAAGCAAAGAAAACTCCAGTCAAAATAACTTTTACCCATAAAGTCTATTTAAAATGAACTTTTACCCAAGACACAGCATTTAGCACAGCCCGAGCGAACAGAGAGAAACACAGGCCATGGAGTTATAATTTCAGAGGGAAAGAGTGTCTCAGTACTAACACTGAAAGGCAAAGTCTTCTTATGTTTGGATTCAATTCTCTTAGTTAATTAGGTACCAGGCACAAAGTACTTATTTAGAATACCAAAGATGTCAAGTTCCAGTGTAAACCAGGCTCTACGAAATCTGAAATGGCAAAGCTTTTTTATCCCCTTAATCATTTAACTCCAATATTTCCAAAAAGCTTTATCACACTGCTCCTTCTGGATGGATGCTCTTTTGATGCAGTAAACTAGCACACTGCTGCGGTATTCAGACGTTATTCTGGACTGTACAAAAATCATCCTGTTTTCATCTCCTAAGCACATGTAGGATTTGGGATCTTCAGGTAAGTCCTTTAGCAAAACCTCAGAATTAAAGATCTCCCTGAAATGTGCACAAAGAGCTGTGCTTACAGACATATCAAATCAAATTCTCAAGCCGACATGGCATAAAACAATAAAAAGGTGGAAGTCATGAAGTGGTAGCTTTTTGTCTTCACACTTGGACTTTACTATAGGGGTTTACTATTTTTGTTTTAATGAATGATGTTCAGAACAGAGAGAGGTACCTGCTGGCTGAATGTCAAACAAGAGGCATGGTAGGTGCGGCCAACTAATCTAGATCATGTTTCTATGCATTTTTGCACAACCAGAGCCCCTCAAGAGTGTGCTTCTTGTGTGGTTCCATGAGCTGGAAGTTTGCATTAATGCTACAGCAGTGCTTAGATTTGGGCTGGAACCTGCAGAACTTAGCAATGAAAAAATCATCCATTGCTCCAAGAATTCCCTCAAGAGCCAAATTCCCCTGCAGCTGGCAGAACTGTCTGGGAAACACTCCCTGAGCATCTCAACTCAGGAAATATGGGATGAATCTCCAGAGAGGTAGAGACGAGTGCTATATAGTAAAGCACAACTACAGTGGCCAGCTTTGCCATGGGGATGTTCACTCTCAGGTTAAGTTAACTTAGATACTTGGAGCTATCTGTTGTCACCTGACCTAATTGCTCAGTGTTGTTATAACATATGATACAGGTGAGAATAAAATCCATGCCTTGATTCAAGTTTTGTGACACAAGATTGCCTTCGCAACCCCAAGAATTGGAAAAAAACCCATGACATAAATTGGAGACTGTAAATAACCTTGCAGAGGCGTACAGAACCTTCATGTTCGCTGTTCTAGAAATGGTGCCCAAACCTACTCAGAATGTACAGCAAATTTCCAAGCTTAAAAAAAAAAAGTGTAAGCAACGTAAAAAACTAGTTTGAACTTTTTAGAGACTTACTTTTGCACAAACAGAAAAAAAAAATTAAACCGATCATGTTCTGCAACACAATTGAAAGGCAATGAGTGCAGCTCCAGAGACACCATAATATTTCCTCATCACTACTGGCTTATTTTGTTTGAAATATAGTGTCCATGCACATCGTATGTACTGGTTTTACTAATCTACTGGATCTCTTGAATGATTTATAAGATCCAATTATGCTTTAACATTTAAAATGATACCACTATGAAATCACTCTTTCTGCTTTCATTAAAATAGCAAAAGGGTCTGTTACATGAAAGAAAACACTGAACCTATATCATGACACGTCACTGTGGCTAACAGCTGCTAAATTATAAAGCAACAACAAAAGACCTTTTATAATTGTATTCACACATCCTCTGGATGAGTCTTCTTGTTCGTACAAACCCTGAGCAGTTAATGGCTACTAATGAACTCTTCACTCTGCACCGCCTCTGATGCTTGCTTTCTCATTCTCAACCTCGTTTTCTTACATCTTCGTTAAATATTAACAAATAGAAGAGTTATCCATTTATAGCTAGTAATTAGAATATTTTATTACTATGACCAGACCATCTCATGCGTTGTGTTTTTAAAATTTTCTACTACAGTATCTCCTGTAAAAGCAAGTCTCTTAGCTTCAGTGGGAATCTACATATTATGGGGAATGAATTTTCCCAGCTATACATTTTCTGTTTTTAGAGTGATGACTATTGCACAATAAAAGATAGATATTACTGTTTTACTACCTGCATCCCGATATTCTCTCTCACCATGATTTCAGTACCAATATGACCAAATCAAGACTGAAGCCAGGTTCTCTAACAGGAGAATTCAGGAATCTATAAGCTCAATAAAACTGCAGTTGTGACCATGGGCTTTAGCATTTTACATCACCTCTGTGTGGCTTGTCCAAGCCTGTCCAGCTGATTGTAATGGAAATTGCGCCTGCCTATGCAAGAGTTAAATTAGGGTTTCCTTCCCATGTCCATTTTATGTTTTAATGTAATTAAAAGATGAATAACTGCCTGGAAAAAGGAGCTTGCCTGAAATCTGCTACCTGCTCTCAGCAAGTGTTGCCTGCTCTAATGGCCCTATGAGCTGAAGCTTGTCCAAGCCCCTTGAGCTTGGTATACAATTATACGTAAAGGGACTTTATTGCTGTTTTTTACTTCTTCAACACTTCTTTCACTCAGTCTCTATATTGATTATTCTCCACTTTTTGCTGCCCTCTTCTCCAGGCAATTTTAGAGTGTCATTAAATATAACAACAGAATCCAATACTTTCCTACTACATAAATATCTTTTTTCTTATTTCTGAGTGTTGTCTCTTGCAAGAAAACTTTTTTGCTTTAAACTTTTTTCATGTGTAGTAAGATGCCGCCCCAGGAACAGCAGCTTGTTGTGTGCTTTCTGTTCAGCACACCCCCCAGTGCCTCATTTTGAAAGTCCTTCTCTCATAGCTAGTCTTTTTATAAACCACTTACCCATTCAGCAGAATTACATGATGAGTTTTCCTCAGCTGCTTCGTTGGTGGATTCATTTCTCCCACAAAGTTCTGCAACTTCGAGCATCTGCTCCTCCTGATGCCTTCCTGCCAGCACAGAAAGCTGTGCAGAACCTTAGCAAAAACCAAGTTACAGTCACTGCTTGCTTACTGTCCATTTCCAGAGTCACACTGGTACTCTGCCAGAGCTCTATAAAGCTCTGAAATGAAGAGTGCAGAGCTCTTGTAGAGCTAGTCTTGATGACAGGCGCTAGAGCGGTATTCAGCTTGCAGATGGAAACAGCTACCTTCAGGTTTCTGAACACCCCTTAGGCAATGGAGATCTGGTCAATAGAGGTTGTGCCATGGAAACTGATCAAGAGAACTGACCAGCTTACCCTTATGTAGACACCTAAAACAGGTCGGTTCATACAGAGGCCTCAAGATCAATGCCTGTGTCAACTCCAGTGACTGAAATAGGAGCTTTCACTTGCCTAAACCCCCTCCCCCTGCTTGTTTAATCTGCAAGCTGAATTGCATCACAAGTCATAGATATTCCACCTATATCCCTGACAGCTGACAAGCTGAGTAAGCCTCACATTGCAACGATAACACTCATGCTACAGTTACTGACAAGGCTGCCTTAGGTTATATGTCACTGGTCTGTACCCACCACCCGCAGATGCCCTACATTTACATTTGTCCTGTACCTTTGCCATTCACCGTTTTTTCTTGTGACTTCTTCCATCCTTCGTTTCAGGATTTTACAACAAACAATAATTAATTAAAAAAGTTCACAGCTTAAAAAACATCGCTCAGAACAATGTCCCCAGAGTCAGGTCTTTCAGCTGTCACTTCCAGGTGTCACTACCTAGAGTAAGACCATTATGCAGAGCGAAGTTCTGGCTCCTCACTTTTTCAGTCTGCTAAGAAATTATCAGAATTTATATCCCTTCGATATCCTAGACAGGTCAGTCTAAGTGATCACTCTTTCTGGAAAGATAAAAAATGGAGGCAAGTGGCTGCAAGAACGCTCACTTGAACTACAAGCTGTGCCTTCTGATCCCTCCTCTCAGCTTGAGGTGCCCCTAGCAGATCAGGACCAGGTGAGCAAATGTCATACATTGAAATTCCTCTTAGTGATGCCTCTTAAGTGCACCTGTCCAGTCATCTCAAAACAAACATTTAACTTTGAAAGTATGTGTTCATGGAAATATTCTCACTCACCAGAAAGTTTTGAGAGCTGTTTCTTTTTGTAGCAAAGATAGAAGCTTCCCACTGCCACTAAGAAAGGAATGATGGCCCATATTGCCAAATCTCTCTTCTTTAATGAGTGAGCTTCTGCAATTATATATTTCAAATAAAGTTATGTACTATTCAAAGATACAACAGAAGAACAACACCATAGAAAAAAAAATTAAAAATTAAAAGTTACTTCAGGAGTGAACCAGTCCATCCCCCCACCCAAGTGCAAGGTCATCTATACTTCACCGTTCCTGAGGGATGCACGCTTGATGAACAGTAACATCAATCCCTCCTATAGCTCCTGCAGTTTGACAGTTTTTTCCCCCCAGTGTCTAATCTGAGTCCTTTCTGCTTGTACTTTAAGGCTATTACTATTTGACCAAGAAAGAGATCAGATCACTTAACTCATTTTAGGAGCTCAAATTATTTTAACTCTTTAACAACCTTTTACATTCATTTCCCCCCATTTTGAACACTACTTCATCCATTTTCTGCCACTGATGTTTTCTAAATCTTTGATCATTTCTGTGCCTCCCTTCAGACTACCAGTTGGCCAATAGTGTAAAATAGCGTCCAAAACTGGACTGTGCTAGATGAACGGAAAGGTTACTTCCCGTGACTTCACCAGTCAATATACGAGTGATGTTTGATAATGTTAAAGGTCTAGTCAGAGCTAGTCCCCTATATATACATATCCCACTCCTATTGCTGAAAAATTTAATTGTGTTTGAATACTCATTGTATTAATGCTTTTCAATGCTGAATTCAGAATTGGGACCTTAAATTGCTCGCCTGTAAAGGTTACCATATGACTATAATAAAATAAGGAGACACAGCCTATATAAAACATTTTGTCATAACAACTTTATGGACACAAATCCTTATAAATATAGAGTCCATACTGCTCTATCTTCCATATTGATTTATCTCACACTTTTTATTAAGAACTTGTAATAAAAAGATAAAATAGTTAGTAAAGGGTACATATTACTGAACAGAGTAACCGTGTGATTGTTTCAGCCACCCCTTACCACAAGGCAAATCCACTCACTGTCTCACATTTAGCCTACCAAATCCCTTCTGAGAAGGAATTGTGTTTGGGTCTTTTGTGAAATACACAGCTGATGCACAGCTTTTTTGTAAACGTTAACTAATAATTCCTCTTAGCAAACCCTTATACAAGAAAACAAACACTTTACACTGGGGGTATTAAGGCAGAGAGCTTAAGTCAATTGTCATTACGAGTCATTCTCTCTGTGTTTGTCTTATTCATCCCGAGATCCACAGTGTTGGGGGAGGGATGTGGGAGAGGGAGGAAATGTATAAAATAGTTCAAACTGAAGAATCTTTATGATGACAAGTTAAATGGCATGCATATGCGCTTGCTAGCTTACCTTTCTCTTCAACAATCACTGTTGTCCCACTTCCACATAGTTTCTTACAGAAAGGTATTTCAATAATTATCTCACAGTAGTAAAATCCTGTGTCATTTACACTGGCAGATTTTATCACTAGCACATCCTTGCTTTCATGGGTGACTTTGGATACATAGAAAAGTTCTGATGATATAGTTTTGGTGATGTTCTCTTTATTAACAAGATACCAGCTTACTCTGTACCTCACAACAGATTTTTCCCAAATACAGACGATTTCAGTGTAGTCTCCAATTGATAGATGTATTTTCGTTGGTGTTTGGATGACTGTTAAATTATTGGGATCTGTAGCTAGTGGAGAAATACACATAGATTTAAAAGTTAAAGCAGCAAAGAGGTGACATTACAGCTGTAATGTCTACAATCACAGTATTTAAAATAATGTTAATAATGTAAAATCATTATGAGATTAACTGTAAAATCATTATGAGATTAATTTTTAAGATCAGTTACTATTCACTTCTCCCTTGAACAATGGCAAATACTTTCTGGCTAAAGGAAATTTTTAATCTGGTGTATTAAAGCCCTCCATCATTGTTTGTGTGTAATAAATGAAGATCTGTGTGCTCACTGATATACTTATTTTTTATTTTCAACAAAAAGCTTTTATAATAGAGGTTGAGTCTGAGTATTAAACACTTTATCTGCCAGATAAAGAATGACCAAAAGGAGTGTGCTGGCTTTGGCTGGGATAGAGTTAATTTTCTTCACAGTAGCTAGTATGGGGCTGTGTTTTGGATTTCTGCTGAAAACAGTGTTGATAACACAGGGATGTTTTCGTTATTGCTGAGCAGTGCTGACACAGAGTCAAGGCCTTTTCTGCTTCTCACCCCACCCTACCATGTATACCTGCAAAGGATTCTCCTTTGCATACAAAAGTGTGCTGGTTTTGGCTGGGATAGATTAATTTTCTTCACAGTAGCTAGTATGGGGCTGTGTTTTGGATTTCTGCTTCCACCCCACCCCACCAGCGAGCAGGCTGGGGATGCACAAGAAGTTGGGAGGGGGCACAGCCAGGACAGCTGACCCCAGCTGACCAAAGGAATATTCCACACCATGTGATGTCATGCTCAGCATCTAAAGCTGGGGGAAGAAGAAGGAAGGGGGGGACGTTCGGAGTGACGGCGTTTGTCTTCCCAAGTAACCGTCACTAGTAAAAAAAAAGGCGGTGTGGTGCTTAGTGGCCGGCTGGGGTTAAACTACGACAAGGAGTCATTCAGAATGATTCATCAGTGAATAGTGAAAGACTCATCAAGATGAAATAAAAATCCACTACAATTTTTGTCACCATGTAGGAGTGCCTGTCCTGCACTGCTTCTAATTAGTGAAAAAGTACAGCATTTTTAGGGTGGGTTCTTTAATTTTTTTTAAACTTCTTTCATTAAGTTTTTGCTGACAAGTAGTTAATAGCATCAAATTCACCTCCTTAGTTTAATAAGTATACAATATACCATTCAGACCACAGTTGTCTCATCAGGTCTGTTGCCTGGCTTTTAGCTAAGGCTGACTCAGACAGTATCAGAGGAAACTTTTTACTCTTTCCTGCTTTGAATCTCTTATCTCTCACTGTCCATATGCAAAGTGATCTACATGAGATACTGCGCAACACTGTACGAAATATTTTCTTCTGAAGTGAAACCACTGTGTGAATATCAGATAACTTTTTTTAATTCTAATGACATTGATGCTCATCACAAAAGTACTAATCCTATAAAATCTATCCCCATGACTGCTGAGACCATTAGTTTCATATGCTGCATGAAGAATTACAATTTTCTGTTTTCTAGCACTTACACTATTAAAGTGAGGAACTACTAATAATGAGAGTAAACGGCATGATTTTCTTCCAAATATTATCCTGTTTGTAACTCAGGCACATTTCACAGCAACATATAAGTAATGGGATGATTTTGCTCCTATCTGGTCCTAAAACGGCATCTGATAAATTTTATCAGAATTATGCACATAAACTTTTTGCTTTGCCCTTAGAAAAAGTCACATATTTATTATACCTAAAGGAGTTAGGCACCTCTATTTTTTCCTCAATGCAGCGCGCAACAACTTGCAGAGAACAATGTGGACAGCGTAGGGGTAATAAACAGCAGAAAAATGAGGGAAAGAATTGATGTAGTCTGTAAATGACAACTTAGAAGCTGTTCATGTGTCAGAGAACTGATCACTAATTTCAGTTGTTCTGTTCATTTGGTTTGTCGTTTAAAATACAGTTGTGCTATGGGCTGTGCTACATTTCTGTCTTGTCACGTTATTGTCTTTCTGAAAAACATCACTGAAAACATCCTTTTGCCCTTGCTTAATCTCTTAATCTCTCCCTCTCTTTTATTCTGTTTTTTTATTTATGCTGAATGCCTTCAGTATTATCCAGTGCAATTTGTACTGAATAAGAAACATGAAGCCTTATCTGCTTTGTATTTCAGTACCTACGTGATCTAGAAGAAAACCTCCTTAGCATTTTAAAATTCTACATTCAGTGTTTGTCACAACAAATATTCAAGTCTGAAGGTCTAAGAAAAACAGTGCTTGCATTAACCTAACATCATTTAGGGTGTCGAAGTGTAACATTTGTTCCTCTACACTTTTTCTACAACAATCTCTTTGTGAAAAGGCTTTTTGATTCCCCACGCATTTTAATTTTGATTTCAGCGTTATGAAAATATAGTTAACATCCTCCTTGTCTCTCACACAAGTCTATTTGAGGTGGATATACTGTGAGAAGTTTTTTTAAATCCAGCTCAAGAATTACAGGGGACTAACTATAAACAAAACAAAGCAAATAAACAGCACTTACCTAAGGAGCCAAAACACATTGTTAAAAGAAGTTTCAGTGAAATTATGATCATCATGCAGGATTATTAGCACTTGCATCAGGGTGTCTTTGTTGAAGATTGGCAAAACAACAAATGAAAGCATGTCAGATTCGTAGCTTAACTTCCTCTTCCCTCATGTGGTGAGGACGATAGAAACCTAAATGCAACGCAAATTTTCCCTACACTCTTTGAAATTGCCGTCACAGATGTGTCTGGTTTAGAGCCCAGCTACCCTGTCTGAAATCAGAACATTTCTTCTTTAAGTTTTAAATTGTGTTCTAACTGGTTACCTTTCAATACTAGATTAGCCTCTCTTCTGATATGACATAAAGAACTGCTTTTCCATACTTAAGAGTGGTCTCATGTGAACGTTTGCCATTGCACTTCCGCAGTCCTTCATTTAAAGGCATTTTATGAAGGTGAGACTTCTTTAGCTACTGTGTACATGCTTGTCAGCAGCCCCTTCAGCCAACCTGATGAATCTTATCCAAAGCCAAAGAGACAATGGTTGTACATAGGTTACACTGATGCCAAGTATTACTCCTGTCTTTCCTTACCACACATTTCATCGTCATCTCACTGAAATCTTGCCTAAATTCTTCCCTCCTGTGAGAAGTACTTTCCTACTTCTGCCTTAACAGTAGCACAGCTCCATTGGCAGGGAGTGGCAATGTGCAGTGGCCCCGACATCCCGCAACATCAGCGGGAAACAATCCAGGACGCTATGCTGTGTGTGCAATGCCTCTCACCATTACCTCTATGGGTGCAATTGCATTAATGCAATACCAGTGTCATGTATATTAACTAAGGCTTGTTTCAGGAAGATTATAAGCATGGGTTAAATAAAATGATCTACAGTTATGTCATCAAGTTAAGAGCTATGTTGAAACTCATTTGCCTTCAATTATTTAAAAAAAATTCTACAAATACAGATAACTGCATGCTGTTTAATGTTCTCCAGTACTGATTTTTGGCTCCAACCCAGAATCACTTACACTGCCTGGCCAGAGAAGTGGAAGACAAAACATTGCTTCTGTTTTCTCAACTTATCCAGTCTTATGTCCTTGACAGATGTTTCAAATGCAAAGGTACCAGGCCAGACAAAACTGTCCCACAAACTTGTTTGGTTGGATAACATCAAAATTGCAATGACAGAAGTTAAAAAATAAATTTAAAAAAAAAAAAATCAAATAGAACATGCTGAGAACATGAATCATTTAAATTAAGAACTTGGTAAGAACCTGTCCCCCACAAACTTTCCTAGAACTAACATCAGTTTTTAGCAGCACTGGGCAGGTGTGCAGAACAGCTGAACTGCAATTTGTAATGAAGACGCAGCCACATTTAAAGCCAAAAGCATTGTTCCTTTCCATTTGTCAGCAACGAAAGCATGATGCATCAGCTCACCTGCTTCTCAGTATCTACCTTACAGAAGTAGTTTTCAGTGTCACTGTCGTGGTTTAATCTCAGTCGGCAACTAAGCACCACGCAGCCGCTCGCTCACTCCCCCCCACCCGGTGGGATGGGGGAGAGAATTGGAAGAGCACAAGTTAGAAAAACTCGTGGGTTGAGATAAAAACAGTTTAATAATTGAAATAAAATGAT
>NW_008794710.1:700667-728956 GCF_000699145.1 Aptenodytes forsteri
AAACTAAGAAGTCCTTGGCTAGTGTAAGCATTACCTAGCAACAACTAAAACATCGGTGTGTTATCAACTTTGTTCTCATCCTAAATCCAAAACACTGTACCAGCTACTAGAAAGGAAATTAACTCTATCCCTGCCGAAACCAGGACAGTCACTTAGATCGCCAAGTAAAATTAAAAATGAGACAATAGCAAAGATAAATGTCACAAAGTGCTGTAGGCTATCCCCATCTCTGATGGTACCCAGCTTAGTTAGCATCTTTTAGAGCTAGTGAGGACATAACAAATACTTTAAATTCAAGTGAATGAAAGGATATATTAAAGCAAATAATTTATACTTAAGGATATAATTTAATTATATTAAATAATTCTGTTAGCATTGAAATTCATGTTAGCTTTGGTACTACTGATCAAAGATGTAGAATAAATGAAGTATGCATGTGTAAATTCAGGGGAAAAACTAGTTTCTCTTGTATTTAAATATTTACATTTGTGCATTTAGTGTTGAGTTACACAGCTGGCAGCTCCAGCATGCAGAATATTTCGTCTAGAGACTAGGTGAAGCTTTTTCAATAGTGCTGATAGCAGCTTATATTTACTCTGAAAGATGCTTTGGTTCTGATCCAAAGCATCTACTGTCAGAGATGCAATGAACTAGCACACAGAAAAAGGGGTTGGGAAAAAGGTTTATTTTTAGCCCAGGTTACTTCATTGTACCATTTTACAACACAACCCCACAAACTCCCACCACAGTACTACTGAGTGGGTGGAAAAATATGGTGACAAAGTTTCTTAAGCCAGCTTGGCTGCCAGGATAAGCGCATCACACAAAACGACTACGTGGGTCAGGAAAGCATCTACAACAGAAAGATCCTTTTAAGTTTTCTTTTCTTCAACTTAATCTTAGTTAACCTTGGAAACTGCATGGATGAATTTGGATTCTGTAAATGTGTAACGTGACTCACCTGTGTGCTGGAGATGATTGCAGAGCAGCTGCTCGGCGCAGAGGCACTCTGTTCTTGGAGCAGCAATGACAGTTACAGCCAGTCTCTTCCGGCTGCTTTGCACAAAGCCGTCTTCTCAAACCTTTTCTTCACGGCGTTCAAACACCACCAGTGGAGGCATACTGAAAAATACATTCAAAACTTTTAAACAAAGAGGACCTAAACCCCCTCTCTCCTCCTTACCCATATGTCAGACTTACTTGAGAGCTTGTAACACAAGCATTAATGAGACAGCAGCATTTTTGAGGTGTTACTGTCAGCTGGGAAAGTTTATTAATCTACAGCAGCACTGACGAGAGTACGTGTGAAACTCAAGGTAGTCAAATGAGTTTGTAATTCTGCTGCATTGCAATAAGAAGGTGGAGCAAAAACCATTTACATTTATTTGTTATGAAAACTTAATCCGAAATTTTCATACTTGAAACAAAATTCTGAAGTACTAAGTCAAAGACATGTTATGAAATTCTTTTAAAAAAAAGGTTTAATTCACATTTGCCTTTTCAAGATCTCCTTCAAATCATAACAAACACTTTAGAAAGTTGCAGGTGTGCCGAAAGAAAGTTCTGGTGTAAATGGAAATTTGACTTTTCTTGTGCCTAACTCATGAATCTTCCCCTTTTCCGACTCAAACACAAGGTGGAAAGCATGCTATCACTTGGGCTTTTTATCCACTACCTAACTTTAACGTAACAGACCTCATAACTTCTCATGACAGTCAGTGGCATTCTATGTGCTCTGTATGATACATACACATTATTAATTTTGTCCAGCTATGACCCAAACAAAACCACCAAAACCTTAATTTGATACTGACTCTAGGACTCTTAGCACGCTTATTTATTAGCACAGAAAAAACACGCCTAATTTATTTTCCAACTGTGAATAAGAAATTACATCTATGTAGGAAAAACAGCTCTACAGCACAAATGGACTGACAAAACAAATATGCCAATTGTGGATACCACAATTAATTTTCAAATTATTTTTAAGAGAACAAGTGATTCTTTTACCTGATCTAGTGATCAAAGTAAAGTGATCTGTAAAAATTTCCTTTCAAAAGAGCAGCTATGTAATTCTTATGCAATAGGAAAAAACCAGTCAGGGTACTGGCATCAATACATTCATCAGCAGGAGTTTCTCAAACAAGATAAATGCTAGCATGGAAGAGGAACTATTTTCCTTAGCTTTAATTTAGGTTTGCACCTGGCTTAATGTAAAATAAAGGTTATGAATTAACTTTTCCTAGAAAGCAAAAAAACTAACAAAAAAAATATTTCTCTTGTGAGTCCAAATAACTAATATGTACATTTCAGCAATAGAAGTATTTGAGATCGAACAGGGCAACGGGAAGGAAAGTGGAATATAACAAACCCGACGATGTGTTTGCCAAGTAGGGATGAAACCTGTCATCTTCAGTGGTTGGAAGTAGTTTCCTTTCCATTTTGTAACCGAGGCTCATGTTTTTGCTACCCAAGCCATATCAGATGCTGAGCAATGCTAGAGCCAGTGGAGCCTAGAATCAACAGAGAAAACAAGAAAAAGTGGCCTTGGGCACTGGAAAAGGAAATGGTAAAACAGGGGTTTTACTGAGAGCCACTCTTTGTCCCTGGACACAAATAGGACTCCACCAGCTCTCGAGGACATTCAAGCTTCTGCTCCTCAAAATTACATAGAATGATGGGAGGAATATAATCTGGCTTTCTGGGCAAAATGAACTGATCTCCCACAAGACCCAGAACAGCAGCATCTCAGAGGGTCTGCAGCCAGGAGCGGTGAGCAAAATGAGTTGTTTTCGGAAGATTCTGCATTTCAGACTCCTTACATCAGTTTCACTCTGACTGCTTGTCACATCCTCTCCTTCCCCAACACCCAAGTGCTTTGCTATCTCCTCCTAGCTCTTCCACTCTATAACTGCTACTTCCTTAACTCCAACCAAAATGAAAAACAAAGCTTATTTACCGTAGCACAAATATACTGCGTGCATGCGTGACTTTTTCCTCTGCTTATAACATTACATCACCCTTTTATGTGTCTCATCTGATGTATGGTTTGAAGTAGTATTTAAGTACAGAGTGGCCTGATTTCTATCAAGTCTTGATGTAGCACTGCAATACTTCTCCTCACTATCTTGATACATGTGAGGGAAGAAAAAGGATGATTACTAAACGGGTCCCTCTACAGAGGTTTGAATGCCTGCAGGCTTCCATTTGCTTGGGCTCAGATTTCTGAGGAAAAATAACATATAAAATATGCAATGACATCTTCTTCTAGCAGGAATGCCATGCTTTTTACAGACCACAGTCTTGGATGCCTCCAGTGCAATGCAAGATTTGACTCTGGCAAATTATTCCCTGATGGCCAATTGCACTGAAATAACTCCAGATAAAATATTCTGTGGTTTTTTTTCTTGTTCCTTTTCTTTTAAATCAGAAAGTCTCCACGAATTGAAGTAGAAAGCCCCCCCAACAGATAAATCAGCTGGTAATGAGGTATTCCTGTTCATAGTATCCTGCATACAGAAGGTTTTTGTAGGATTTGTTCTAACACAGCCTACTAGAAACATAGCAACCTGACATCTGGGAAAGCAGCGCCCAGCGTTAGCAGCTGTAGGATCCTTTACTGCTTGGCCGGGATTGACCATGCAATTGCCCACTGAAGATACAGTTCAATTTTTATAATCTACGAGCATGACTTGCTGTTACCAGCATGTGTGTTAGTGAATACCACTTCAGTCACAAAAATATGAATTGTAATCATACCACTGTGTAACCTACACAGCATACCCATTATACTACATGGCATAACCAAGTGGGGAATGAGAAAAGATGTACAAGCAAGGAAAATGACTTCGCCGAACACATTTCATTTCCCAAATACATACACAACACAAAACGAAAAATAGCTGCCATCATGCTTTACTGCATCCTAGTTACAGTGCTATATACTTCCCCTTTGGGCTTAATGTTGCAAGAAAATGGCTTTCACTGCAGCAGGGCAGGTTAGATTGGCATATCACTAAATATTTATAGCCAAGTATGAAAAAAACCCAATAGGAAATATGAAACAACCTTTCTTCAGTAACTGAATGTGGCAGTTTCTGTGGCGATTTTAATGAGATGCAACCAGTTAGTATACACAGGCTGCCTACACAGAAAAATTGACCACCAGCGCAGCTCTTCCAGCATAACTACTTCACAATAGCTATTCTGGGAGAGTCCTTTTCACTGTTTCCTTTGTTCTTGAACAGTGTCTCCACATGGAGGAAATTATTGCTGAACAGTCGAAGTAAATCAGAACAATTTCCATAGTAAAATGTCATTTTTACATGATTCTAGATCTGGAATTATTAATTGACAAGGCACCTATTTTCCTGTTTTAAATCTATATATTTCCTCTTTCAGTTTTACGTTTCACTGGTCAGAAATACAGTTTTGTACAGTGTTGCACCAAGCATAATTCATCATTACCACTGCAGTGAAGTGACCGACTTGATTCTCATCTCAGCTACGTGCATTTTCATAGAGAATAAGTAAAATAAGTAGAGATGCCCAATGGGACGTGAACAGAATCAGATTCTACAGCTCCGCATCGATTAGAGCTAAGAAGAAAAACAGAAAAATGCAACTTTTCTTTTGAACATAAATACATACCAGCTATTAGGAAAGCTAGCCGCTGTCCAAGATTCCTTCTGCTGCTGCTCAATCAGATCTGCTTAGAATTTGCACTTAACTGCCAGTTTAACCCTAAACACAGTCCTCCATACTTAAATTCAACTTGGTGCTAATGAAACATTTCCTGCTACTACTGTGCATGTTCTTTGAGCCTGAGAAGTATGAAAGTTCACAGTGTCATAAGAACGGTGTTCCTGCTTCGGATTACGTGATGAGTTAGTTACTGGCCATGTGGCAATACACCTTCTGTCGACAGACTAGCTCCAGTTTACCCAGAACACAAGACTGAACATCCAGGACCGGGACACTGTGAAGCAAAGCCAATCAGTTCTGAACCTCAAGAGACACAATTTAAATGAACTTAGTGCAAAGGAATAAAAACAGTACATTGAATTTCAGTTTACAGCAAAGCACAAACTTTGCAGTTGTTGCCCAAAAGACAAAGTAGTTAAAACACGACAGGCATTCCTCCTTGCAGGTAGAAACAGAACGTCACTATTCTGTGATTTGGAAGTCATCTCCTCTAACAATAAAAACCCTAAGAGAAGACTCCTGAGATCACCACTAATTAGAAAGACAATTCAAGACTGCAGGACTAATATGACTTTGTCAGTGCTCAACAGTGAAGCATCACAGAAGCAATCACTTTAAAACCACCCACAGCAAGCACGACAACATTCAATATGCTTGCACTGCAACACCAAGGTCATTTTTGAATTGAACACGTTTCAGAAAAAAAATGAGTTGTAAATAATTAACCAACAAAAATACCCACAACTCAGGCCAACAGTTTAATTAAATTTAGAGTGTATTCCAAAAATGACTATTTCTTTCATTAACAGCAGTAGAATGTTTTTCAAGATCATCACTCATATCTTGAAACAAAAATTGGAAGCTATTACATATTCACTCCTGAAATACAATGTCAAACTTTATTGACCTTGAAAGTATACAAAGAAAGTCCTTATTTCCTTTGGGTGAACAGTTACTATACAGTTTTCTGAGGTCTCTGTGCTGTTGGAGAGTCCTGTAAAACACAAAAATGTTGGTAATTTATTAAAGAAGAAGCTTTACTCAAATGTATGTATTATTCTATCTCAACAGTTTTAACTCATCCCTTCCTTAAAAGCTGGTGTTTGAGCAGATTCTCCTCCTTAAAGCTCTAAGTAGTATGAAGCCTAAGATGTACCCATTCATAATATTAAAATATACAACAATTCATCTGCTTTTCACACACCGACTCACACAGAAAACGTGAAACGACTCCCCAGTCATGCATCTTTTCTTCATCATGAGTAAACAGCAAGCAAGTGCCTAGCTGCAGGTCAAGTAGAGCTCTAAACTCTCATCTAGCCCAGCCCAAAACCTCTGCAAGCTTTCTACAAGGCACATATATGGATGTAAGTGACAGTAAGGACAATGTCCAAGCAACTAACTGGAATGAGAAATGAAATGAGGTCACCCACAGCATTTGACTTGAGTGTCAGCCCTAGCTTGAATCATATCCACACAGTCCTTTAAGCTGATTACAGCGGGGATTTTCAACTGCAGCTGTCTGTTTTTCTGCAGCACAGGCTTAAGCTTAGATTAACACAACTCATCAGCATCTAACAAAATCAATCTGTGTCACAAGTATGAATTCATAAAGTAGCCACTTCTATCTGGACAAACTCCAGAACTTCAGAAAGATTTCAAGCTTTTTAACACTTCTAGACAAAACAAGCCATCAGAGAAATACAGCAGTCTAGTACTTGCAGAGAATCTTTGCTAAATGCTACTACTTGCAGGTTGTGCCAGATACCAGGTCTGTCATATAGAGCAACGATATATTTTTAATCTTGCACATATTTTAACATTTTTAATTAGACTATTCATCAAGCTTCAACAGTCAACAACAATACGGACACCAACCACCTTATTCCACCTACCTTTGCTTGGATATTGTGCAGTCTTCCATTTCCACCGCTTCAAAGTGTTTACATCCCAGGTGCCTGTGAGTGATCGCTCTTCCACTACCATCACTGATCCTAATCCCTTTAGCAAAGACTGTGAGTAAAGAAAACACAAGGAATCAAACCACAGTTTATTGAGAATAGCATCACACTCACTGGTCTAGTACACAGTTAGACCAGAGTAGAACTTTCATCTCTAGCATTGGTCTGTTAAGCAGAGCAGTAGAGACTTTAAAAATCTGCTAGGTCATGCAACACAAGGGCAAGTACAGATTCACCAGGCTTCAAACTAAGAAGCTGAGGTGCTTAGAGCTTCCTCTGTGTTGTAGCAAAGTTCAGAGCCTACTAATCTCTCCATTCAAGAGCTGAAACTCACACTGCACTTTTTTAAACAAAACAGAGAATCCTACACCTTGTTCTCCGTGTTTCTGTCATCACAATCAAAATTTCGTATTTTAAAATAATAACCCCTGCTATGTATTATAAATTAGTCTACTTCTATATGAAAGATCAAATAAACAAGAAACTGAAAATACACAGTACATGATGGAAGTGACCAAAGTTTCAACAGCTCACAGAAATAAGCTATAGAGGAAAAAAATATTTGTTTCCTTTAATCCTGTCCACATTTCATTAACTATAGGTACAATTTGCAATAACTAAAGAAACAGCAAAACAGAATCTCACTCTGCACTGGTTAAGGTATTGAAGGAAGTGTTACACAACCAAGAGCTCAACAGAACCAGTCCTACCGGTATTTATGCAGATCTTCATGCTGTGCCTGTGGCAACTTCATCTGAAGTAACGGGCTTCTGTGTTGCAAAGCTGAGTAAAAATAAGACCTGCTTCCCTCTGAGGTTAAAGTTATACTACTATTTTTGTATCCAACTTTTGCGGAGTCTCTAGCACACAGGATGTTTCGTTGCAGAACCAGTTCTCTCTGGAACAAAACCACCTCAAGTGGTATTCTGTCTCGAAGGATTAGATTTACCTTCAGATTTACCATCACAGGTTGAGACAGCACAGGATCCTCTCCAACTTCATACAAGTGCCTGATTCTTAGCAGGACACGACTGAAGTCTGCATCACCTTGCTTCTGTTTACCTTTAAGAGAAAACAAAATGCAAACATTTTCTTACTTTAAAAATAAAACCAACTTTTAAACTTTTTTTTTTTTTTTTTTTTTACCCTCCTTAAACTTTTTTTTTTTTTTTTAGCTTTACACTCTCATAATTTGAACTTAATTCCCATTTTTTAAAATTAGCAAGAGGACTAACATCAAGAAATACCGAGCTCCCACTGTTGACAGGAGTGACACTAACAGGCATGACGAACTCATGCAGGAGAAATATTTTACTATTTGAGTAGAGAAATCATACAGTACAATTAACTGTCTTGATAGAGGAATTTAACACTTTGAATAAATAAAAGTACTAGCCAGAGAAGATAGAAAGAAAAGAAAGCCAGCTTCTTTAAGTGTAACATCCAGCCACCATTTTGAAGGCACCTACCCATACGGATGCTGTGGACCTGCTCTGCATGATTAGAGCTGTATCTCCACCCTGGAATGCTCAGAGTCTGGAGATGAAGATTAGGTGGGACAGTTACAGGTGAACCATGGGCTGAATTCTGCTGAAGTTGTCTGGGTGGCTTCGGTTTATCTTCTCCATGCAAAGTGAAACAAAGCAAACATCAAACATCCATCACACACACAAGCCTGGCTAGGTACTGTGGAAGGGTAACGAGATTTTTGCTTTTTCTGCCAAGGCAGATGCAAAGCAGATGCTATGCTTTCTCCTCCAAGGCCGCCTGAGAAACAAGGCAGAAAGCAGCATGATTTTAACCGCTGAAGAAGTGTATTAGAGCTTTCCATAAAGCAAATTTCACTGCAGCTTGGAGTTGCTGTTCCACTACCAGGCTTCAGTTTTAGTTAGTAAGTCAAACAAATATTTTTAAAAGAATGACTCAAAAATGGTCATTAAGGACTCGGCATCCAGGAAGCTGATATATGGTGCACTAGCTACTTTGCACTAATTCCCTGTGTGGACATTTTGTTCTCATTAGATGCCTTAAAATTTATTCTCCTCTGAAAGTAGAGATAATTACATAAGAAGAGAAACATTTCATACACTTGGACAACATCCATGTTTGAAATTAATGCAAAGTAATTAGCAGGCTCTAAATCTGCCTCCTAACTCAATGTATACTAACTTTGCCACACAGGAGGCTCAAAGTCTGCACTTACAAACTTAACAGCATAAATCAGAGCAACATAAATAAGCCATTCAGATGCTAAAGATAGCACAGGAGATGGAATGAGTTACCCGATAATGCTCCAAACATTACTACTGGCCTGTGTTCTAACGCTAGTCCACTTGTCCGATACAAAATATTGGTGACAGCCTTGGTTCCTAAAATAAGCCAAATCACAGGGCGAACCACTGAAGAGTCATTCAAAGTGAGATTGTAATTCAGGTCCCACTGAAGGTTGTTCCATAGTCTCCTGTGAAGCATCACCTGTATTGGGAAGGTAAATGTCACGACAGTAATCAGCCATCATGCTTTACTTATATTATCAGCAGCCATGAAATTATGCTCTCCTAGAAAAAAAAAAAAATTTATGTTACCTCCACTTGTCCATTTCCTTGACTTGAGACACCATGAGCTCTTTCTGCAAGCAGCATCAGCCTTGTGGTATCATCTTCAATGTAGGCAGTCTGGACCATAGGATAATAGTTCTGAAAACACACAGTAAATCACACAGTGATAATATTAACCTAGCTAACAGTAATGGAGAACGAAGATAGGACACAATTGACTTTGGATTACACCTTTGTGCCTACCCGAGCCACTGTGTTATTCACGTATGCTTTGAATGGTCTCTTCTGAATCTGATATCCATTGCTGTCGGTGTAGAGGAGCTGCCTAGTGTTCAAATTTGTGCTTGTTCTTAGAACTGCTTCACGATTTAATTCCAGAGGCCCAACGCTGTATTCTTGCTCTATCCTACGGCAAAGCAACTTCCCATCATAGCCTGCTGGTACTGTATACATCCTGGTATACACTGCATATATGTAATCCTGAGAACTAACATTACTATAAAAATAAGAGGAAAGAGATGAGTTTATAAGGTGGAGCACTTGATTGGTTATGTCAAGACTTGCAAGTCATTCATGATGTCATCCTACACATAGACAACTTTCTTCCCTGTTTTCTATATATTTCATGTACATGTACAATTATTTTTAACTTCAATTTAATTTTCAAATGTACAGATATTCAAGTGGAGTAAGTGATATCCTACAATTTTCTTTAGTGTTGCAAGTGTAAAGAGGACTCTTCATTTGATTAGAGAGGCTCTGTTTTTCTCAAAATTAACAACAGATTTTAAAATAATTATGACTCCCCTAAGCAACATATTTACATTGTACAGAATACATGTATTTTTTCCATCTTGGCAACATTACTTTTGATGCAAGAATTCCACTGTTTTCCAAAGGTCCTTCTCAACTACAATCCTTGTACAATGCCATGTAAAGCAAAAGGCTTCAATCAAATAACCAGATTTAAAAGAGGGTGAAGGGGTTATAGACTGATATAATTTTAACACAGAAAAGTAGCTAGTTCATCAGGGGTCAGAGTGACCTTGTGTAGCATTCATTTCTCCTTTCTCTAATTCACTTGTAAGAAAGATATTCATAGTTACAAAAATGAACCATTATGTCCAAATTCCACCCATGTAAGACGTTAGCTGCAATTTTCATTGCATTGTATGGAACCAGGATCCCAACAGAAGCTGCACTACAAAATGAACCACAGAAGATAACTGAACAATCTTCACCTCCCTTCCTGCAGCAGTAGATAGCAGTTCTATCTATAGAACTATAGATAGTTCTATATCTTTAGAACTAGATTCTAAAGCTAGTTCTTTTGTCTAAATCCTAAACAGTACACAGAGCTTACTGTTTAGGAGTAACTATACAAAATTAATCTCATACATATCTACAGAGAATTAAACATTCCAGTGAAGTGAAGCTGTAGTGGTGTTGTACCTGTAGAAATACTGCCGTATCTCTGTCATCAAGTTTCCAGAAACCACTTCCAATCCCACTGCTTTTGATACTGGAACAGCTGAAGCATTTGGGGCAAATAAGTAGTTATCTGAAATGGGTCCTTTCATCACATCTCCATTCACATGGTACTCCAGGAATTCCTGGGTCAACTGGACAGTCTGGTTAGTCTCCCTGTGAATCCACAGAAGAGGAAAAATTATATTACCTACAAAGACATTTTGTACATAATAAATGCAAAGCTGAACTGCAACAGGAATGAGGCTCGGAATGTAAGAAAAAAAAAAATCTGTCTCCTCAAAGTGGATAACTGATTTTATAAGATTTAGGAAATGAGGACAGCAGAGAATTAAAGTGCTTCCTGTTAAGACATCTGTCAGCATGTAAATAAATGGAGATTCTATGTCATTTTATACTTTTGTAAAACAGAAACATCTTAAGACAGAATCAACATCTACATTAGCTCATTGTTTTGATGTGAGACCTGCTACAGGATCAAAACCTACCCATTGCACAAAAATTAGGTACACTGCACCATATTAATGAATAATCAGGTTCATTTAACTGACTTTGTAGCTAGGTAAATCAGCATGATGCAAGTTACCATATTTAACAGTGGTAACGAATATAATGGCAACAGGATAGCAAAAATTTACATTTGCTCAGTACCTACTTTGTCTCCTCCTTTCTCCCCTGACGCTTACAGTTTAGCTATTCATGTCTCCATATCAGTGTCTTTGGAAAGTCATATGAAGGCAATCTGAGATGCTATTGCCCTCAGCTACCTGCTCTGCTCTTCGTTTGGAGCCTTGCTGGCAAAACAGGAAAAATCACTTCATCTGGCATATAAATTTAAACATCCAACCATTTTAGCTAGTGTTAATACAGGGACCTACAAATTGTAATGACTGAGGAGCAAAACATATCCAAGTCTTTTCTACTACTCCTGTTATGGGGCATTTCCAGTGCAGGAGCAGGACCTAGAAGTTCTAACTGTTGCAGCTAAACTTTGTAAGGCTTCATAGTTGTAGATCCCAAATTTTTTTTAACCTTTCTTCCCATTCTGCCCTGATGCCTCACTCTTTCCCATTACCCCAAAGCAAACTTGCTGAAACTCAAACATTCTGGGCTTGCCTGAAGGCTAGTGAAGAAAGTGAATATCCCATTTCTCCTACACGCTGAATTCCTGCTCTTGCTGCCTGCCAGAACAGGATGGAGAAAAATGGAATTTGAATTTAGATTTTTGTTCTTCCTCATTATATTCCTCATGGAATCTGGAAACAGTTAGGATCCGGAGGCACTTTGAGAAAGTACTTACTCCAGGGCTCTTAGTTAAGGCCCACCTATACTTTTAAAACTGGTATTTAACTATACTGGACAACAAGTTCTTGCTCTAGGAGGCAGAATTATGAACAAAAACACAAAGGTGAAAGAGGTCTAGTAGTCACTAGGCCGATGTCAAAGGGGTCAAAGTCTTCCATCAGTACATAGCTGACAATCTGAATCCTGAGCAGGCAAAAAAGCGGCACAGCTCCACTGAAGCTGAAAGAATTGGGCCAATTTGCATCAGCCAAGAAAGACAATCTGCAAACCCCAAATCTCATCTTGATTGTTCTTTCATTTTATCTGCCCGATTAAATGGAATTTCCTTAGTTGTTTCCTTTCAAAAAGTTTTGTAGTTTTCTACCATAGAAAAAGTGATACAGGACTTGCAAAACACTACTGATTAGGAAGAGAAAGCTCTTGCTTTATCACTTAAGGCTCATTGTGTAGCCATAGTGTATGTGCTTACTTATTTATTTTTAATACAAACACACATTCATAACCCTCTTTAGTCCTAAAGTACAATGAGATTTTGCTGATCTACTAGTTAATACTGTGATATGTCATCTTAGACCGACTGCATGGTTAAACAGGGCAACAACATTACAGAAATAGTATAGAATCACACCTATGCTAGTGTTGATGTTTCCCGTAGAAAGGAGGATGTGAACTGGAGATAAAAAAGAATTGTAAAGAATGTAAAGAACATTTTGTTAGTTAAGTCTCAGAATTAAGGCACATGATATACTCCTTGGACTTACTTTTACAAAGGGTTTTACAGAATCTGAAATATTATTACAAACAAGCAGGCAATCTCACCTCTCTGTAATGCTGTGCATTAGATTTGTGTTTTGGTCAAACAAGACCTGGTAGCAGTTGTTAACCACAGGAAGCAACTGTCGACTTTGTTGATCTGCACGAGTTATGTCTTTTCGTTTGTATTTGACTGATCTTCCAATAAATGCAGACTGCTTACCATTCAAGGGTTTAACATTGTATTTTCTGTAGCTCAGACCACTTATTGCAACTAGAATATACAGATCATAGGTTGAATGGGACTCCGCCGAGATTTGAACCTGTACGTTAACATACGCAACAATGCTCCATTACAGAAAATTAATTAGCAAGGCAACTATCTTCATGTGTTGCAAGTCCTAAATTACAAAAATTAACTACTACTATAAAAAAAAGTTTCTAAACATGCCATTCTTATAATTCTCAATTATAATGTAGATCCGTGCTGCTTTTAATTGGGAGTTTGGTGAACTTGGATTAAGCTTAGCGTTTCTAGTGAAGGAAAGAGGGTCACTAAGCAAATTACAAAGTTAGATCTTATTTTAATGTGAACATGGAACCGTAGATTTTGATTTAAGATTGCATTGCAAAATGTCTGTATGAGCAGAAATAATCACAAATTAAACTAATCAAATGATAGAAAAGAGACTGAAACATAAGGGACATGACTAGTGCAAGTGTGAGAAAACTTGTGGCAAGAGGAGGAACCACCCAGATGTGCCCTCGCCTTAAGCAAGGCACACAGAGAGGGAGGTAGAAGCATGTGGCATACTTTTGAACAGTAAACAGAACACCAGTGTTACTTAATATCAAAATACATTAAACAACAGTTTTAATCATCTTTCAATTACATGTATCCTGTCCATTAATATTTATATAATTTAGTACTACTTTTGGTTTGGGGCAAGAAAATGGGACAAGATAAATGCTGTACAGATTACATGGACAAAGAGGACAGTTATGACTAACCAGAAATTAAAGCAAGCTGCCTGTACCTTCACACTGTGGACTGGCATACGTCCAGTTACTCACACCGCAGACCTCCTAACCCTAGTGGTATCAACAGGGCCTACTCCCATTCTCTCCCTTCACCATACAACTCACACATGCGGTGCAGAAGAAGGCAGAGCACTTGCCAAGCCTCAATTCCTCTCAGCCACATACTCACATCAGGGTTCTGAGCTAAAGATTTCTTTCTGTCAAAGAGAAGGAGCGTGTGATATGAATGCACTTTTGAACAGTACACACTGGAAGAAGACGACCCCAAACCACTCTCTCATTACTGGTTAAGAGATTTCATTTAGCCTCAAGTGACTATCCAAATGCATATACAGGTAACTTCTAGCAAAAGAGAGTACAGACCAACTCTAGAACAGAGAACTTTGTCTTTTTAAAATAAAGAACGACAGCTTGACTTTAAAGCATTTATTTCAGGATTTAGGATGCCCTAAATACACGTCAATCTCCTCCTTGTATCTTACAAGGCTAAAGTAATTCAGATGGTGGGACTTCTGGGAGGCAAGTGGCTAACAGGTAAGCATGACCATGCGCTAACCCAAGAGACTGATGGCTTCCAGATAAAGGCAGTATGGTCTTGTGCCACTGGTTTTTTTTTTTATATATATATATATATATAAAGGAACAGGAGATAGCTATTGTGTATTACTACCTGACTACAATGTGCCTTGATGCATGGTGATAGTCATAAGCCACAGATAAAAGAAACTGTCCAGCTGGCAGAACTTGCTGAGCTATCTGGCATTTCAGGGACAGAGGGGAGCATCTGGAATTGTGTGAGACCTCTTCAGGCCTTGCGTGCAGGAGGCATTCCTACAGGTTTATCAAGCCATTGATGATGATGCACTCTCTATAGCAGATGCTCCTGAGAAAGGCTAGTGCTAGCTTTCACTTGAGGCCACTTTCTTCCCTCCCAGGGAACAGCTGGCTTTGTCTTGGAGCTTGGCTATGACAGAATGAGCTGTCATATGGCAGCTGACTGTCACCAGTTTCTTTTGGGCTGGTAACTAAGACCTACATTTATTAAATCTCTTCTCCTCCCCAATCTGTCAATTGTACAAACAGGACTGTCAATTGTAGGGCAGGGCTTCAACCAAAAAGGCTTTATTGGAAACAGTGTTTTTTATAAAAAGAAAAGCAAGATAAGAAGTGCCAGATCACACACAGCAGGCATGCAAAAACACAAACCAAACACACTAGAAGAGCAGGAAGCCCTTTTGGACATTGCAAAAAAAAAAAAAAAAAAAAAAAAAAAAAAAAAAAAAAAAAAAAAAAAAAAATCTAGTTCTAGTTGAGAGAACAGGCAAGTTAAGGGAAAAAAGAAAAAATCACTTGAAGGAGGACTAGGAAAATCCCAGCTTGAACCGATACTTGGTTTTCACTGTAATACTATATTTTACCACACTTTGACAGGAGGTAGGATCAAGTAGTGATCTGATCAGTCAGAAAACTGACAAGTGAAAGAAAAGCAACAGAAAGAAAAAAAGTTGAAGTACCTGTGCCGGTACAGAATGTCCCAGTTCATCATATACACTCATTGCCAAGTGGCTGACAGAAACCGTGACAAAGGTAGTGATGTTCCATGCCAGTGGATTATAGACAACAACATAGTGGTCAACATCTGTTGCACCTTTGCGCATGCAAACAAACAAAGCTATCAGTGACTAAAACGATGTATTTCTAAAATGTGATATTAAAAAGTATTTGAGATCTGCCTAGATACAACCATCTTACAAAATCTTCACATAAAACCCCGCAGTAAAACTTCATGACTGAAAAAAGGAAAACATTTTATAGTACTTCATAAAAACCTCTTCTACTTTATTCTTCTATTCTTTACCCAATAAAAAGAGACCATGTATTCAGAAAATGACACCTCAGTTGAATGTAAATGCATTTAGTGAAAATAAGCAGTTTACCACAACTTATTGTCATGCAGTATTAACCTTATCAGTTATACAGAAGATCAAATGAGAAGCCTGATCTAAAAACAATCCTGTAAAAAAACAAATCAGTCTGTTGCGCAGCCCACAGCACTGCTTACATTTGACAGTTTAAAAAGTGTCCAGAGTAAAGATAAAAGGGAATGTACAGTCTTTAGAATAGACTCCTTTAAAATTCTTTTACTTTTTTTTACACAAGCTAGCAGTACACTATAGCAAAAACATTTCTTAACTGTGACTGTGCTTCTTACTGCGTAATCTTATGTTGCACAGTAAGGTTAGTTTAGTAATTACCGCGATCAGCACCTCTTCCTCCCCTCTGTTTTACAATTGAGGTCTGAATCTGGGAGCCAGGTCTAATATATGCACTGGGGTAGGGTTCTGCCTAACATCAGTCTAAAGGTCCTGGTTTCAGATGCTTGAGATCTGAGAGCTCATGAGTTTGCCTCAGGTCTAGCAGGTCTCATGAGGCAAACAGGATTTTCCAGCCGGTTCACAGAACTTAGGTGGTACATAGTATGTTGATTGCTTTCCTCCAAAACATGATAGCTTTCATAAGCTAGCCTGAATATTGGAAGAGCTGTGTTAAAAAGTACCTGGTATTCCTGAGTCTTTAACATAAACAGAAGAATAGACCTCTCCGTTCTTCTTCGCATTGTTCATGTCAAAGATTATGGCAGCCATTAGCTTCTTTACGTTGAACATACCATACATCAAGTTATTCACGTACATGTCCTTCACCTTGGGAGACTCTGTGCCTGTTATACCATCGTGGTGCTGGACCTTACATTTAAGAGTAGTTTGAAAGGTCACAATACAACAGGATGACAACTTCAGGTTTGCATTTGTATTAACATGCTCCACTAACCTTCAGACTTATAACTGAAAATAATAAGGTATTACAGCTATATTCACAGATTCACATTTTGTCTATTCCAAATTGCTATATACAGAATGAAATGGTCAAAGATAAGATGCACAGAGATTTCCCTCTATACATATTCCTCTTTTAATATTTAGAAATTACTAAAGTTACACACTCAGAGGACAAAAAATAAAAGTTACCAAAAAAGAAAGAATGCAGCAAAAATACCGTAACAAGACAGGCTTTTCATTTCCTTCTAAGATCTCATGAATAACTTAGCCGACAAAATATTTATTACCAGCAAAAGCACTGAGGCCTGTAAATGGTTAATGGTATGAGGCTGATCACTTAGCTGCTGACCTTTGAAGAAACAAATCTGTCCTTCCTCTTCTAACTTGCAGAAGTAGAGATTATCAGTAGTTTTCAGTTAGTTCAGTTTTTGGTTTTTTAATTTTAAAAACCATTTTGTAAATAATAAAACTAACATTAAGAAAAGGAATTTCATATGCAAAACTTGAAACCACATACTCTTTCACCAGCTGAAGAAAACATTTGCCAGTAACCATGTCTTGAATGCATGGCTAAGGGGCTGAAGTCATGTTTCAAGACAGTTTTTTGAAAAATTGCTTTATTTTTACTTATGACTTGCTAAAGGGGAAAGTTATTTCTAAAAACATAAAAGCACCTTGAGACACTCCAGCTGAAATGCTTAAGCAAAGCTTTGCCTTTGGGCAATAAACATTTTCATTCAAATTAAAAAATCAATCAATCTTTACCTCTGAAACTGCCCATCTAAGGCTCTGAAGTTGCTTTAAGGCTCCACATTTGCAAATAGAACTTGCTGGGTGTTTCCGGACATACTGTGTGAAAAAGGACTCTCCAGCATAAAGCAATGAACTTGCTTTCCTTGCGATTCCTTTTAACGTGCTCCGAGAAGTATAAAACCCAGTCCATGCTTGAAATGGCTCTGTTAAGAGTTGAACAGATCCAATAAATGTCAAAATACAATTTCAGCCATCACTTATTTGTTATTTATTAGACTACTACTGTACAGCTTCTTACATGAAACCTGGTGTGGGTTTACACATCAGCCATCAAATGGAATAGTCATAAGCCCTACAAAGAAACACAGCCATAAAAGTGCACTTTGGAAAACTACAATCTTTCCTACCGGCCTAGTAACATGACTGTTGATACAAAGCCGTTATTGACTAAGTTAACCTGTGTTTGCAGAAATTTCTTCTTTGTGGATCTGCACAAAACAACTTTAAAAGTTTCACTGAAGCATATTTTATTACTCATCAATAAAAAAAGTGGATTATAATCCTTGGTTACTGCTTGATACAAGCCCTCTATATTCCCCCTTTTTAGTCAAAGGGATTTATCTTAAATTTCATTTCCTCAAAATGGAGTAGAAACAGTGACATGATAACATGACTCCAAACTACTGCAGCACTTCAAACTACATCAAAAGATGCCCTCAAGTGGTCAGTGGAAAGTATTTCAACAGTTAATTTGTGCTAATATCTTCCAGTATCCCACAGAGAAAACTAGGAAAACAAATATTTGTTTTTAAAACCTCCAAATGACTACTTAGTGGGTTTTTTTTTTTGTTTGGGGGAGAATTTTTTTTTAAATATACCACTGATAAATAGTTTTCCATAGAGAAGTTGCAGAAAGTGCATATATGCAACCGTAACAATCTGCTATCAGCCTACAATCAAAGGCAACAATTGGAACATACGATCTTCTGCTCAAAAACTCCAGGACAAATTCTTTTTGACCTGAAAAATGCCAGCAGTTCAAACAGGATGAATTCCATTTCAGTTTTCAAGGTTACAAGCAGAAGAGTCACACATGCATACTAGCACAGTACAATGAATGTAGAGTAGAAAAAGGAAATACTTATCTGGGACTTAAACTTGAGTTTCCAAGGCGTATGTCAGAAGTGACACTGAGCCCAACAAGTGACTCATAGTAAACCAGCATAGAACGAATGAGAGAGGATTAATCATCAAGAAGCAAAACAGTATGTGGGAGAAAGTGCACTCAAATTTATACTGCAATTTCAAGGCACAGTAAGCCATTTGGGAAAGAAATTGCATCTACGTGTGGGCACCCACCTGGAACATTGAAGGTGCTGATATTATGCAAGCTAATGGCAATCCACTACTGCCTGTAAATTATGCAGTAAGATACAGGTAAGAGCCCAGATGTAAAAAGATATTAGCAGTTAAAACTGGCAGTGCATTTATCAGCAAATCGTTAGATATGACATGATCCCTAGAAGGAGGTGAGTGAATAAGGGATCAGTCCATGCAATGATTCACAGGAAGCAACAGTTATTTTTATTCATTTAAAAGTTAACAGACACGTTACAGAATATCGGATGTATAAGCTAAATTTAGGTCGTAATAGTCTGAGATATACATCCACAGTGCCAAAAAATGTGATGAAGTAGTGGTAGCTACAATTATATAGAGAAGTATTTTAATGACACCAATGATATTTTAATGATAATCCAGGCAATGAAACAAATTAATGAGTTTAGAAACTGAGAAGTTAGCTGTGTCTTCTCTCTGCATACTTCAATATGAGGCCTAAAAGGGTAAATTTACTGGGGAAAAGGATTAAAGGGATGTTAGGTATGGCATGCCTTCTTTCATATCTCCCCAGTACTTTTCAGCTCCGCTTGAAAAGCTGAGGTAGTGCAAGTAAGAAACAAGCAAGCAACAGCAGCTGCAATGAACTTATGTCACATCATACTATGACATTTCAGAAATACAGGCAGTATTTTCACTTTTTGAGACTTCAGTTATAACACAATATCCCCCCGCCCCGAACTTAAAACTGTTTTCTTTAATGAAAAAGACAAGACCTTCTCCTAGAGCTACAAGAGACTTTAGGGGTTCATCTACATTAGTGTTTTGTTTGGACCAGGAACATGCTTTTGAAGTGAATCTATCAGTCGTCCTTACCTAGTATGCTTTGTGTTATATAAAAGATTGGTTTTGGAGCTCACAAACTGGATTCTTGACGGCATGTAACAAGCATTAATGCACGTTCAGTCCATATGACCAGATTATATCCAATTTTCCTGGAACTACGTAGAGTGTGGACATCAAATCCTCAGCAACAACTGTTTGGCTTTCTAACCACTGCTATTCCACTGTACGAACAAAGAAGTACCCTAAGAGCTTTCAGACTGCCTTGGTTACCTGCCTCGCTTCTCCTTCAGACATTCATAGATTACTCCATGTCGTGTTTACCATCTCTGCTCTAATCTATGCATAATCTGGTTCTTTTAAACAGTAACAATGAGACATGGCTCTATTTGGCCATGCATCCATTTCTATGTCTCTTTCAGTTCACCAGTTTCCTTTCAGTTCCCTGGATCCTGGAGCAACTGTGTCCTTACTACAGCTCATTTTTGGGGACGAGGAGGAGAGGCGTAACATGCGTATCTAATACTGCAGAGTACCTAGAAGACTACAGGTTATTTGTGCATGCTAATGTGTGGGAGGCAGAGAAAAGAATGAATTCCAACTTAAATGTCCAAACATGGAACAAATACTCAAAAGCTGTATTTGAAGCAGAATGAGTCCTAGCATCTCAGCTTTAGAGAGTTCGGACAGGCCCCCTCCAATGTCATGAGAGACAACTTGTATTAGTTGTGCTGGTACACCTCTGCGAAGCACCTTTGCTATCACTGCTCTCTGCTAACCACTTTGCACTCTTTTTTTCCTTCATCCATCCACTCAAATATCTTAGTAAATTTCAGCCAGGTGGCCTAGGCCTACAGGTTTATCTCACCATTCACTGTTTTCACTGTAACAGAACCTGATTAGTGCAGTATCTATATGTCTCTTCAGGTCATTAAAAAAATTTGGATGACATTACACACTCATGAATATACCTTGTGCTTAGCTTTCCTTTGCACTCTCTACTGTTATTCAAAGACAGCAAACCAAAAATCTCAAGTTGGGTTTCTTGCCAAGTTTGCCTACTTCTATACTCTTTCTTTCAGGGTCTCTTCCTCCACCCATTGCTTCCAATGGTCCCAAAGAAATATTCCAACCACTGCCCTACCATCTTTCTTAGACCACTACGTTGGCATCAGCTTGTCTATTTAATGACACGTGGTAGTGTAAATAAATGTTGTAAGGAGATGGTGTTTTTCCTCTTACTTTATTTCCCATTTTCTCAATTTCCCTTTATTAACATTTTAAATACGTACATTTGAGGCAGACATTCTGCAGTTCTGAACTTAATTACCTGTTGAATATGGAAGAAAGTCTTGAGAGTCCCGAATTTCCCACGTAAGATTTCTGCTATAAACTGCTTGGAAGTAATCACCAACAGTGGCATACTGCACAGTCACTCCAAACTCATCAGAATGCTTGTTAATATAATCCAACAACAGGTCCATGTTGGAGTACTGAACAGATGCATTAAAGAACTGTTTGTCACAACCCTGAAATACAGAAAACAGAACAGCCAAATGACTTTGGGTCATGTAATTTAGAAGGATCTTTTTTTAACACTAGTCTATGTTAAAGTGGTATTTCTTGTGATCTTGACTGCCCATATAAAAGTTATTTGTTACAAAAATGTCCAGAATGGGTAGGGTTACTTGCACGTATCAGCTGATAACCAACCAGCATTACAGATAGGGAGAAGTGTGTTGACACACCATATTGTGCAAGAGCATGAAATTTCGTGGTAGTAATTGGAAAATGCATGCATACATGCCTGGAAAGACAACCTTTGTTTCTTTTCACACTGCATTTCTCCCACTTAGCAGAAAATATGGAAGTTCTTATTTCCTGCTCTTAAGAATGCTTACAGCTTTAGGAGGTGGTGAGGACATGATGTGAAACAAAACAATCTGGACAGAGATCCCTGTAGTACAAATGTCACACAATGTGTTGCTAATCCCCCATCACGACAGTAGACTATAGTACTTCTGATGCTCATCCAAATAGTTGAGAGAGGTGACACACTGTGTATTAAAGCCTCTTTTTTTTTTTTTGAGCATGCTTGCACAACTTCTGCCTTCTGTTGGAGGCGTCTCAATACAGACTATCTGCACATACAAACAGTTAAAGAAAGGCGTAAGTAAGCATGCTTTTGTTCAACTACAGTAGCTGACCAGGAAAATGAGAGTCAGTCAGCCATGGCACCATGTATATTCTTACGGTATCAGTATTACAGTGTAGGCATCGAACTGAAGCACAATAACATGCTAAGAAACCTTCACATAAAAAGGTCTAATAGAAGCCTTACAACACTGACACTAGTTTAATACATCCTCATCTTCATGTTCCTGTGCCTGAGGTAGAAAACATTGCCCAAGTCAATCCTGATCTCATTTTCAAAATAAAGATGCTCTCAGCAATTTGTCTTCAAAGCTTAGCAAATGCCTGAAGAAATGGCCAAAGAGGCTCTATTTTCTTTGCAGTCCCATCTTCCACCCCAACCTTTACCTGATGGGCTCAATGAGTTTAACCTGATGAGCTGAACCCATTCAACTCATGAATGAGTTGAACCTGATGAGTTCAATTGAACTCAGAGGTGATTACTCTCCCTTCTTTCCCAGATATGAGTGCCACCCCATCCCTTCCCCATTTACTAGGTGTTTCAAGTAAGGTCACTGTCACATCCTTTATGAATCCTAGTGCACATGCCTGTCCCTCAGACCTAACAGGGTAAGTCACTGATCAGAAAAGTGGAAATTCTATTTCCAAACCAGAAAAGTTCTTCTGAGATACGCAGAGATCTTCTGCATGCATATAGCAGAAACTGGAAAACAACTTCAAACTGGAATGAGCTACTAAAACATATCAAACCAAATATGAAAAGTGCGGCAGTCAGTGCAAACCAGACTTCCTAATGTTGACTCCAACTAAATTTGTGGGGAAGAAGTCATATGTTTACCAGTCAAAACTACTTCACATTTGTAGAGCACTACTTTCAACTCATGATCCAAGAAGACTTCCTTATAAAAAGTAGATACTTTGCACCACAGAAAGGGATGTGCTGGGCTGGTAGACTCCACTCACACTGACACAGAACACAGTAGCTGAGGAGCACTGTAGTTCAGTAGAACAAGGATGTCCAGGAGAACGTGCTCTAGTTAGTCATCACATCCACTCACTACCTGAACAAAACTGCACAGGAATGCTATACATTACTGTACAGTTAGTTCAACCACACAGGCCAAAAAACAATCTCAAGGATCAGTTCCAGCCCTTAAGACAATTCCATACCCCCTGCTACATCTGCTGCTATGGCCTCTAGAGAGGCAGGTTTGAACTTTTACACTGCCCCACAGCTCAATGCATCCTCCTGCACAACTAGGTGCTTCAGATCATGAACAAACACTTGTTTGTCCATATAACTCATCACAAAAGTGCCAATAGTCTGGACGTGAGGTCTGACCTTAAGTGGGAAGGTGTGTATTTCCCAATTTTTTTAACTGAAGGAAAAAAAAAAAAAAAATCCAAGTACTCCAAACTATTTGTAATCACAAAAAAATTGCTAAGCTTAACTATAGAGGTATCCGTGTATCTATTTCTCTCTACTTCTTTACATAGCCCTATGAATGAGTAACAAACTTTTATTACTTTGTTTAAAGCTCATTATCGCAAGCACACAAATCAAGAAGTCAGAGACTAAAATTTTCTTAAATCCAAGTTCCAAACTATTTGTAATCACAAAAAAATTGCTAAGCTTAACTATAGAGGTATCCGTGTATCTATTTCTCTCTACTTCTTTACATAGCCCTATGAATGAGTAACAAACTTTTATTACTTTGTTTAAAGCTCATTATCGCAAGCACACAAATCAAGAAGTCAGAGACTAAAATTTTCTTACATTATTGCAAAACTGCAGGTTTGGATCTAGACATCTGGAATTTATTCATACTATTCAAAACTCCCTCCTCCCCATTTCAGCATAACTTTCACTATAGCACTACTACAGAGTATTATATCCCACTTCTCCCCTCACCCTCTAAAAAAAAAAATTCAATATAAGCAACAGTGTCACAAACACAGGAGAAAAACAAATCAGTGACTCAAAGCTGCATCAGTCAGAAAATGTTTGTTCTCTTTGCAAACAGATATTGTGGTGAAATAGCCACCTTAAGAACACACATCATCCTTTAATATTGTAATTATGAGACCTACAGCATCCATCAAAATTCAAACCCAGACTCTACATTCAGTTTAGGCAGTTATTCTTTCCTAAGGACTTAAAAATAGTGAGAGCATACCAGTGTTATGTGTACATGTAGGACATAATTAACATAGCATATTGCTGAAAAAAGTGTTTGAATGACCATGCTGGGATATGCTTATGTTTCTAACTAAAATACAAAGACTGTATAAGAAAATGATTACACATCAATTAGAAAAGACGTTGTCTACCTAATGCGTAATACATTTTCTTGTAATGCTATTGTTTTTGTTAACACAGAGTTATGTTGTGCTAAGCAGTTAGGTAAAGAGATCATTTAAATAGACAAAACAAGGAGGGGAAAAAAGGAAGCAATATTGCAATATATAGTTTTGCAAGAGGTTATCTTTACAATTTTGCCATACTTCTTTCTATATTAAATAGGGTGGTAGACTTGGTAGACAGCTGGCAGACTGTACAAAGAAGTTCTAGTTTTTAAAATCATTACTAATGAAACATTTGGGCCACACTTCTTAGAAAAACACTCTACTGACATGTGGTTTCTACCTGTGTTTTTGCACTACATACTGTAGCAAAGTACCTTCTACTTACTGTTCATACTGTAGGTGTACTTGCCACTGCTAAAGCAAATGCTGATCATGCACTTACCCAAGGCCACAAAACATCACTTGTTCGGAACCAGGCTGCTCTCTCCTTAATGTTTGCCACCATGGTTTGTGCATACAGATGGATGTTAGTATCTGTAACAGGGAGACTCATGTTTGGATAAACACCATCTTTTGGTGGATCTGGGAAAGCTGCAATTCCATTCCAATAAAATCCTGATCTAAGTAGAAGGAGAAAGCAATAGGCCATAAACAGGATTTATTCAACTGGGAAAAACACATCAAAAGGTGCTGGGATAAAATGCAGACACACAGGGAATAAGCAGCAAAAAAAAAATCAGCTTATATTCATTGCTAGTGTTTAGCATTTAGTATTTATTTGTGGGTGGAGGTAGGGGGAAGGTTGTCCAGTTTTCTTTTCGCACTGTGCAACTTTCCAAGTCCCTGCTGCTTGCTGGCACGGAACAAAGAAATCATAGGACAAAACAGCAAGCTTTGTAACAATGAGGATGTTCCCCCAAGTAGGCTTCGTTTACAAAGAGTATTGTACTGGATAAGCCAGTGAGCAAAATACAGTTTTCAAAAGCTCTCGGATTTTTTCACAAAGTAAATGGAAAATTTTAGTTGCTTTAGCTTATACACAGATAATATACACAATCTCAGCCCAATATAATGCTGAAAATCTCCCACAGAAAATCAATTAGCAATAGCCAAGTCCATACTGAGCTTCCTGGAGTTTTTAAATCTTAACTTTCCAGGCAGAGAGAAAACAACCCAGTCCTGCTCTGGACATTTTCTGTTTATAGCAATTGATTTGTTTCACATTTTTATTCTATATTTTTTTTGAGAAGAACTGACACCTGTGTTCCAAGCCTCCCGGTGCTAGAAAACATTATTTTTAAAGTCTGTCAATATTTTGAAGTATTTTTAATGCCTGTCAGTAGTAAGTGTCACTTTTTGACTCAGATCTACAGAGTCTAGACATCTCCTTGACCTACTGCAGGTCAGGAGAAAGCAGTAGGATACTGTTGAAAGAAAACAGTCAAAGAAAATACTTAAACTCCAACAATATAAACTCTCAGAAGTGATCAATATTTCTGCCTATTTGGGAAATCTTCAGACCTGTTTGAAAAAGGTATTTGCGATGGGGTACAGTAGCTGTACTGATCCATAACATGGGTGAAGATCTCCTGTCCTTCAGATAAGGAAGGAGAGCCCTGCCATACAAACTGAAGCTTCTGGAAAACAAAAAAGGTAAGAAACCATTACCCTTGATGACAAGCACAGAAATACCATCATTAACAACTTAAGACTTCAGAGTGCCCATCTTCTGTTCCACCACTTGCAATACTTTAAATGTTTTTACTTAAGAGCAGCCAATCGTACCCCAAGCAAGGTCACATACTATATATAGGAGGCTATAGTGTTGCCTTTCTATTCAAATTGATGGAGAAGGAGAGGAGGCAGCACACTGCCAGCATACTGCTAAAATCCAGATGTAAGCCTAGTTTATCACAGGCATTACACCTCACTTGTTTCAGTGGGCGCTGAACACCTCTAAGCTAGGAAAGATCCAGATGTAGTCTGGATTGCACTGTAGTCAGTGGGAATCAATGTTTAAATCAACTGAAACAGAATTTTTACAGTTTTGGAAGCCTCCAGACTGTCATGTGCTAGAAAAAAAATTAGGTGGGAAAAGATTGTCAAAAGTTCGTAAAAGATTTTAGCAGAAAGGAAGTATTAGAATTCACTGCAAACATAAGGTGGTAGGTCCTGGCTTCACCAAATTCAACAGGAATTCTGTTTTCTTCAGAGACGCTTGAGTTTCACCCAAGATTCTTAAAAACTGCCTAATGGCCTGCTCATACTTGTGAAAGCCCCTTATTTTCACGTAATGATGACAGATCAGGGTCCAACATTGTGATATGAAAAGAAAAACATTTACTGTGTATGGGACACTGTGCAAGAGAAGGCAGAACATGAAACAAAAACTGAATTCAGCAAAAAAATGATTAGCTGCCACTCTAACTGACCTAGTATTATTACTTTTACAGGCACAAATAAGTGTTCCAAGCATGACAACCACTGCACCCAAACATACACACTGCACTTTAAAACAACCTATAAAAAACCCAACCTATCTAAGATTTTCTCAATGAAAGCTGAAACCCATTCTAGATGCCTCCAGTTCCAACACTCCTAATTCAACGTCCACTTATGCTTTGCCCAACTGCCCACATTTTGTGTCTTCTTCAGGCTAGACTATATTTTGTCCTTGACCAGAAGTCACAAAGACATTACTGACCATATTACATGGATTCAATATATTTCACTATTACCATATGCAATCAGCATGTCACTTTTAGAGAAGAAATACCTACATTTTCTTGCACAGATCAGAGGGATGCTTATCTTAATGTCATGGTTGAGACTACTGTAAGTAGAGGCTGTCAATGGGTTCCATTCCTAAGGGTATTTTTACCTTGTTTTTCTGCATGTCAGCCTTCAGATCATAGTCAATCCGAGAAGTAAGATGAGCATTAAAACCAGCCAGAGCAAAAAGAGTTGGTGTTGTAGCTGAAGCTCCAAAAGGATCAACGTGCCAAGAAAACTGAGGCCTGATCCCAAAAGTTTCATACAAAAATCCATGGCCTTCTGCAAAGCAAAATTTGTTTACGTTAGGAACACTTTTACAAGTTCATTTCATAAATTTAATAGGCATATAGTATTACAGATAAGCACTTAAAGGATAGCTCTTTGTTGCTGTTTTCCAAAGCATTTAAAGTTTCAGAAATTTAATGATTCACAGCAGAAAGTTTCACACTGACAATATTTATTTTGCTATGCCAGGTATAACTTATTAACATTATAAAAGATGAATAACAAAAAGGAATTATGATTAGAGACAGGCCTGGGAAAAAGTATGTAGATACAGATTAGGTTAAGGCTAATAGTCTGCATGAAAACAACAAGCTGAGATTTAGTTTGTGTTCGCTCAAATCATACCACCCATTCTCAGAAAATTTCAGTCTCATATCAATGACAAAGGACAGGGAAGCCATTCAGTAAACAAAACTAATACGAATATGATCCTCAATCGTAAAAAAAGAAAAAACCCAAAGGTTAATAGCAATCTTGATACATGATATTATTTACAACCAATGTTATTAATTTTGTATTGAAATGAGTTTCAAAAAAAGAAACCCTCAAATCAGAAAGACCAGACAATAGAATAAACTCAGATAAACTATTTAAATGAAAGTAAAACAACCAGCTAAGCAACAGATTTTACTCCGAACTCCAATATATCACACTAGGATCCTCATTAAAAAAAAAAAAAATTTGCAGATCTTAATTTCACACTTCTGGAATCATGCTCAGAACTATTCGAAAACGCAACCATATCTTCCCCATTTTGGGGAATGGACTAATTCCATTCCAAATTTTAATATCACGTTTGAATAACTGAGGTTGCAAGGCATTCTCTTTTCACTTCATCTTTCCCATGGTTAATGTCTCCTCTAGTGAAAATATTCACAAAGTGTTTATTTTAACTCTTCTGACTGAAGCACATTTTAGGCAGAGTTTGCTAGGCTCTTCCAAAACACAGATGGACAGACATGAGAAGACATGAAATGTAGACCCCAAATGCCTGCACTGGCTTTGTCTCCTCAAGATGAACTCCACACATAATGCAAGGATACATTGTTTTGTTTGTATGTACTCATACTTAAACTGAGCAGAGTGCTTTCAGGAAAAAATAAATGGGAATTTTAAAATATATTAATACTTTTGTTCCTGCTGAATAAATTACCAAACTTGAAATTTTTTTTTAAAAAATTATGTTT
>NW_008794710.1:728985-737293 GCF_000699145.1 Aptenodytes forsteri
AAAAATTATGTTTATACACAGAATAAAATATTAAATTAGAAAATGTTTTTTGCAGCTAACTCAAATGAAAGAAAAAGCTGTAGTTGCATTTAACAAAAGGACTCTTCAGTCAATATTAGCGATTTCTTTGGAGAAGTCCTGGGTTCGGTGTACTAAGCCCATATAACAACCTTTAAACATGGGAGTCAGATGAGAAAAAAAAATAATGTTCATCCCAAGAGGAGGAGATCCCCTTGGCCAGCGTGTGATGTGGTGACTCACTGAGATGCAAAAGCATCTGCTATCCCTGCGCTCCTGATAAACACTGACAAGCAAGGAACAAGGCCAGTGGTGCTGCGCAGTTAGATTCAGCAAATGATAAAAGTGTTTTCTGACCCTTTACTCTGCCATGTAGAAAGCTGCCCAGAGTGTAGCCCTGAAACGGGCAGGGTTTATATCGGCCATAATAGACAGCTGGTGGTAATACACTCCCTCCCGCCCCAAAAAAGCATGCTACTCCCTCACAGCATATTATAGGCATCTATAGCACAGTGGTGGCATGATTTATCCTGTTTCTTTTTTCATTAACCAGATGGAGGTAAACGTAAATACTAGAAGACTCTTTAAACCATCAGATAGAGAGGTGTAACACACGAATGTCTGGAAGCAGAAGCTAGTAGATTTTCTATGGGAAATAGTGCATCTCTTGGAAATATGCACCTATTTCTAACAGAGGCCACTGACAACGATTACAAATGGGGGTTTCTTCATCAAGCAAGTCTTTCAACTAGGTTCAGATGACCTCTGACATTCAATGGCCCATGTTCTGCAGAAGACTTAGCCTAAACAATACAACCTCCCCACACTCTGAATTGCTACCAGGTATTTTCTTCCAGAGCATTTCATACCCTCAATTTGACCATAACTATCTTCTCAGGAGCTTAAGCTCACAAACACACACACAAACACACAAATATACACACACAAAAAAGACCTCTGCTCCAAAGGAGTTTAAAACTGACCAATTAAACTGCAAGCCAGCTTTCATTAACCCTTTTGCTTACTGCAGAACTGTTGTGTTCGGGTTTTTTTAAAGCAAAGATTTTTATACAGATAACACACCAGCAAGTAAAAAATAAGAGATCAGTTCTTAAAGAGTAAGAAAATAATAGCAATCTTGGGGTGGAGAAATGAAAAACAAACAAAACCCCCAAGGTCATAACAATGAAAAATAAAAGTTAAATGCAAATATGCATACCCGTCAACTGTAAAATTTGATCATCAATTAGTGTCACAGCTTCATCATGCATCACTTGCCCTCCAATGACAAATTCCAATTGTCCCTCCTGAAGCAACTGATGGACCTATGACATTGAAATTAAGACACAGAACATAAACATCATTTCAGTCTTATCCAAAAAGGCTGCAAATTCATTTCAGATCACAGCACATTACCTAGACACAACACTTGTCAAGAAGGCATCCAGGACAAAAGTCGGATAAAAGGCTGCCTGTACTGAGTGCTATCAAAAGGAGAAGGGTGGAAAAAGCATACTAATGTGCTGTACAGTGCATTGATTTACCCAGCTTAGACTGAAACCAGGTAGCGAGCACAAAGGATGCGCTGCCAGGTAGACCCTGACCTTCTGGTGCTTCTCAGTAGGGCTGTTACCATGCCTTTATACCATCTAAACACCAGACTTGTCCCCATACACTGCACTGGCAGCAGCCTAGGATCCTGCCTCAAGGCAATTAGAGCTGGAGGATTAAAACAGAAGATACTAGTGCTTCTCCCAAAGTCTTCCTCCCGCTGCATCTGTCTTGGCTTAGGAAAGGCACTGGGTGGCTGGATGAGAGAGCAATATGCAACGACATACAAGCAGCAATGGCCAAGCTCCTGGGGTTTCCTTTAGTCTACTACCTCTATAACAGTTTGGAGACTGAGATCTGTGGGATCCAGGAGGGAGACAAAGTGTGCCATCACACCATGGCCACAAACACATCCCTTCTACTCTGTATGCATCTACCTTGCCTTCAGAGGATGGACAGGTTGCTCAACTTGTGAGAGACAGAATGCTTTATTAAGAAGTAGTTATTCCACACGTAGCAGGCTTGCCTGCCTGATAAACCCACTGCTAACCTTAATTTCTGGTCTCTTTTTCCTAGTTTAAAAACTGTCAGTATATTACAACCTGTTCAATTATTCACAGTTTTTCTGGGGTTTTTTTGGGTTTTCTTCAGCCACTAGAAACAACAAGTATGCCAACAAGTACAACTTTCAGCAAATGTGCTGGATGAAGGGGGAGGATGGTGTTTGGATGGAGGGAGTAATAGTCTGTGTCCCTTTCTAGAAGTGTCAGGGAGTCTTCTGTTTTTATTATAGTTACTTCGCTACCTAGAACTTCAAAGATACCTCAAACTTCCAACAAAGAACGTTTGTATAAATATGTATTTTAATCTCCACCACCACCCTTTTTTTTTTTTTTTTTGAAAATCTGTCATGTAGGATGCCAATTCCAGAGCTATGTTTATTTCCCTAGGAACCTTCAGTGAATGCCCCTGTGTCTGCTCAGATACGATGCCAGATTGTCAATTTTGATTATGATCATTTCTCTCTTTCACAATGTTGTGAAAATGCTTCAGGGCTCAGCATTCATAAATTAGTTCCAGCCAACTGTGGTGACTGATTAGCATGCTGGGAGACCAGATAACTGATATCTGGTGTCAGCACAGAAATGGTCCTGACCTACATGAAAAGCATCTGTGGCTATTATTCCCCATTTGGATGGATGTCCAAAAAAGATACCTCTGATCCAAACTTTGGGCCATGGAAACTTTTTTTTAAGATAAGTTTTGTGGAACCACTGAGAGGCTGAAAACACAAGAAAAATAATTCAAGTAATTTAAATAATATCCAATCCTAGAAAAAAAAAGAAAACAATATCTCTAATGACAAGCACTTTTGCTGACCAGCACTGGGCAAAAGGAAGGAGGAACCAAGGAAACAGACACAGCAGTACTACAAGCAGCAGGCTGCTACAGTAGTAGAACATATCTGTGGTCCTTGGGACAACTACTACTATTCTTACATCAACTCACCCCTACAAACCAGGTAGAAGTGGCTACACATCTTTTTTCTCCAACTTAAAACACCCAGACATCAAGCCAGGGTAAGGTGATAAGAATGGTTCACACAAGAAAATATTGTGGAAATAACATGCACTGAGAACTTAGAGGTTCATATCTGGCTGAATACTGCTGCAATACATTTGACTTCTGCATATCCTCGTCTGAATTGCAAAATCAGCTTCAGTACCCAGGCTGTACCTTTTACTAGTTCTTAATGCTACTGCTCTAATCCAAAGTGGACATTCCAAAAGAAACTAGAATTAAATCCTGTATTCCAAGTGAAATACTAAATTTAAAAAAAAAATGGCAAAATTAAAACCAGAGAGCCTGTACTACAGAAAATCATTAATGCTAGAGCTCAAGTGGAAAAAGCAGGACAGTAACCAGAGTGACCTAATTTCAAGGTCCAATATTTGCAACCTGCTAATGTTAAAAACATGTCACTTATCAGCAAGCATTGTAGCTCTTAAATATTATTAGAGATTAAATGTTTGACACATCGGTTTAAGAGGAATTTATTTTTAATAATTTTAATTTTCAGAGAAGCAACTATAAAGTAACCAGAGAACTGACTAAAAATGCATAAAAGCAACAATTATTAGCAATTAGGCTAGGAAATTAAAGGCTGAATCATATGTACTAGTTTTGCACTGAGGTCAAATGTGATACACATTTACTCTTCTGGATTCCACATAATAGCAAGAATAGATATTAGAAACACAGGTCTTTACATTTGGGTTACAGCAGCATAACGTACTTGAAATAAGATCAACTTACCTTAGAAAATTAGAGCACTCTTCTGTCCCTGCACAAAGTAGTTCCCATGCTATTTTCTTTAATTCCCCCACCCCAGACTTACAGTACAGTTTTCTAATTAAAAACAGACAAGAAAATTGTCCTTCAACAGGCAAGTATGGGCAAAACACCCACACAAAAACAGCGAACTGCCTATACACAGCAAAACCTCTCATACAAAGGTCAGCTGCACATAGGTTGTAAGCTATTATTTAAATACTAAACATTACAGAAAATTCAGAATTTAGTGAAGGACTAGGTTAGAAAAAACAGGCAAAAGGTGTCTTTTTTACATGATGCTTTAAACAAACTGAAATGTAAAGTACTGTAAGTAATATGCTGCTGTTGCCTGGACCCTGGTAACAAAACAGACCATGGAGTTCTGAGTGAGTACCTATGGGAAGCTGCACCTACCCTCTGGTTTTAGGGTCCAAAACTTAAACATCTTGTGCTGCAATGCAACACATGACCAGCTGCTAGGGTACCAGCGCAGTCTTTGATTTCAGTTTGTTTCATGCCAGAGGAAAAAAGAAGTGACAAATAAAACTTCACAATGTCTTTACTAGGAAAAAAACAATCCTCAAATTAAAGCTCTGAGGACTGAAAGGGATCACAGCTTATAAATAAACAAACCCAAGAAACAGTTATTGCTGTTGAATCTACAGTCACCTCTTTGCTGCATTTTCCTTGTTTACAAATGACAGGTTTTTGAGCAGTATTTAACTGGAAAGAAAAAAAGTTCCTTCTTGTGAGCAGTGTTAGGCAGCAGTTCATAAGCTTCAGATGTTTAACAGATATTGGTACAGCCTCTTTCAGAATCACCCACATCTTATACTAGCATGCCCCCAAATAAGAAAGTCACTGACGAAACAAGAATTGTCAAGTGTAAAGAGTCTTCGGTGCGAAGGTTACTACCTCTTACCGCTCTGATCTATAGTTGAGGTTTTAACCTCTTGCAACTGCCTTTAGAGTTAATGTCCTTTCATATGAAGTACCAGATTCAGAGACAGCTTACACAAGACCTGGGTAAAAAGAAAATGGTAAAGTACTTTGCCCCTTTTTGCCCCCTGAAAAGAGCGTGGATTCTTTGTTAGCAGGAAGTTTGGCTCTGGTACAACTTACCTGCTGCTTGTACGTATCTGTGGCTACTGCATCCCACCAGAGTCGAAAGAATTCCTGCTCCACAGCAATAAATTTGCGCTGCTTTCCTTTCACTAGCTCTTCTACAACAGATGTGTAGACATTTGCTGCATAAGCATGCATACTTTCCTGAAAAAAAAAAACAACATAGAAAATAAACTCTGTTTTGCCCATATTAAATGGGCTGTTTTGAACACTTATTGGGCTTGAGAAGAGACACATCAAAAACCTCACATTTGTTGCACACTTCCTTTGTACGCGCAGAAAGACCGAGTTCTCTCTGGTTACATACAGCCTGTGGGCCCTTCTGCTCCAAAACACATCCTCTGACTGGGGACCTGACTAGATCATAGTGTAGCTTCCCCCAAGCTGAGCAGACACCAGTACAAGCTTTCTTTTTGATGTACTGGGAACAGCTTACCCTGTCCCTCATTGCTTACCTTAAATCAACAATGCCATAATTGATAAGACTTTGCACCAACATAGTTAAAAAATGCACACGCACACTTTATTCTTCCATTTCTGCTCTTCTTTTGATGGCCTGAATTAGCAGAATTGTTTCTTCAGAGCGAGTATGACTCTGCGCTGCAGGTGTGCACTGCCAGTATAATACAGTGATACATATACTGTAAATTATACTATTATGGCCCTAGAAGCTTCAGTCATGAAAAATAACTCCATTTTGCTTGATGTTTTAGGACAGAGTAAAACCAAAATGGCAAAGGACTCTTAGAATGAGTTTGACTTGTTGACATGGAAACATCCAGTGTGAGAATTTGTGCATCTATCCTGTCTATGCCATTCCTAAAGCCACTTGTATTCCAGAATGAGGCCTATGGGTTTTATTGGAATGCAAACATGACAACTGTATCCATCAAATAACCTATCACACTGTTATATCCTATAATATGGTATCAAATGAACATCACGACATTAATTTTAAAGTTGCACACATAAAGATATTTTATGTACGCTTATCCTTCCCAGAACAACTTCTGCTGACCAGATACACCCTTTACTTAATTTCAAAGTGATACAGAACGTCTAAAGACAACAGCAGAGATCCTAGAATTTCCTGCGATGTCCATGTTTTCTTGTAACAAAGTTATCTGCATGTTATAGCACAGTTATTTTAACGCTTCTCTACTTAAACTACTGGTACTTGCTTAAGAACGCACACCGCAATACATACACATACATCTGAAAGTGATTGACACACACATATCTCACCCACCTAAAAACTAATGGGCATGATATATAAAATATGAATCCACAGTTTTAATTTAGGCTAGTTTCCTATACAAAAATCACATTTTGACATAAGAAGGGGATGATGTGATCCAAATCAGAAATGAACTTTTCCTAACCCCTTGTTTTCCACAACTGAAATCCAGCTATCTTTGCAAAAATGCTAACGTGTCATTAGAAAAGGGAAAAAACATTTGAGTGTAGGAGGAATGGCTTAAAATACTGTAGTGCTTATCGAAATAATTACTTGTTCAATGATTTCTCGATCAGTTCTTAAGGGTTTTTTAAAATCAAGATTATGATTAGATGCTTAATACTAATGTGAAATTTTAACTAAGGGAATAGCTTTTAAGTTTTACTAATACTCAACAGTGACACAAATGATTGCTAAGGAGTTTTCATTTTTCACTGGCAACTGGCTACAAACAATACATCCTAAAATTCAAGTATACGTACAATGATTACAACATCAGGATCAATTTTAGTTCTTAATAGTTAAGTGGAATACCTTAGATTTTAAGAGCTGAACAAGGACTCTTCAAATTTAATACAATACCAAAATATTCTGTGTGGTGATTTACTGAAAATATTTTCTTGAGGTCTTTTGGAGATTAAGGCAAGACAGTCTTTATTCTGACTCAAACTACACTGGAACTAAGCAGTAAGATATTACCCAATCCTACAAAGTTTATAAACTCCAGTCGTCTGGGTGGGAATTGAAAGCAATTGTTCTCACAAACCAGGATACTTGCAAGCAACAGTAAGAATTTTCTTTCCAATTTATATCCTCTATCAGCTAATGAGATACTCTGAAACAATAAGCAGTGACCCAGTATAAATAATCAGGTAAGATTTCACTTATTTAAATATAGATTTTAAACTTCTACCATGATGTAAAAATTATTTTGTACTGCATTCTAGACAATGGTAAGGTGTCTTTCACACCTATGGTAAGATACATCAGTGAGATGCCACGTCTCATGTAAGTTATGGTACCACTGCTATTATCAGATTGCAACAGATAGCTTTCTTTGAGAGGGGAAAAAAAAAAAGCTTTATTACACATCCAATGCTGGAATTCTCCATCAATACTATAATTTCCAGCACACAATGAAGATTGCTGTTCTGATACCATAAATGAAATGCTTATTTTTCACATTATAAATGGAGAAATGAAACACTAAAAAAATAGTATGTTGTCAGTCATGAGTGAAACCTAATAACTAAGCAAACCAAAAACGTAAAATAGGTTGGGATCACATTAGTATCCCACAGAGTGTTACCTTCAGGTTTCAATTTAGTACAGAAACATCTGAAACCACATGTAGCCTCTGTGGTTTTTGACTATAGGAATTGCTGATGCTTGTGACTTAATAGCAGAGGAACTGAGGCTTCGAGCAATTGCATTCTCAAAAAAAAAAAAAAAAAAAAAAGATAATTATGTGTTTCATTTCCCTCAGCGGAGATCTTCGACCACTAACTGACCCAAAATAAAAATTAGTTTTGTGTTTCCTTATACAATTTCTGAGTAGGAGTTTGAAGTATTAAAGGAGAAATTCACTAATCTTTCCTGAAAAGGGAAGACAAAAACATGCATAGCAGAGATTCTTTGGTGAGCCATTAGCTCTTTTTTATTAGTTACTCTTAACTGTCTGATGCCATATCACTCTAGCAAGTGAAGTATCCACAGCATTTTTCACATAAACGAAAGAAATTCATACTAATGAAGAATTCAGGATTTTGACTAACAAATATGAAAGGTATTAATGCCCCACCTGATTTATTTTGCTCTACATCTCATTTCTTTAGCAAAAATTATTTTGCTACTACATTTCCGTGGCACTAGGCTCCAACCCCACCCCAGCCATCGAGGACCTGGGATCCTGCTCTCCTCTCTAAGAACAGAGTTTTCCTGGGGTTTTGGCTTAGTAACAAAAAGACCAAGAAAATCTGCCACATAACCAAAGCACACCATCAAACAGATTGGAGATTTTACTTTAAAAAGAAAAAAAAAAAA
>NW_008794710.1:737904-738928 GCF_000699145.1 Aptenodytes forsteri
AAAACGGGGGAACAGGGGGTTTGGAGAAATTTATTTTTCAAAAAAAAAAAAAAAAAAAAAAGATAATTATGTGTTTCATTTCCCTCAGCGGAGATCTTCGACCACTAACTGACCCAAAATAAAAATTAGTTTTGTGTTTCCTTATACAATTTCTGAGTAGGAGTTTGAAGTATTAAAGGAGAAATTCACTAATCTTTCCTGAAAAGGGAAGACAAAAACATGCATAGCAGAGATTCTTTGGTGAGCCATTAGCTCTTTTTTATTAGTTACTCTTAACTGTCTGATGCCATATCACTCTAGCAAGTGAAGTATCCACAGCATTTTTCACATAAACGAAAGAAATTCATACTAATGAAGAATTCAGGATTTTGACTAACAAATATGAAAGGTATTAATGCCCCACCTGATTTATTTTGCTCTACATCTCATTTCTTTAGCAAAAATTATTTTGCTACTACATTTCCGTGGCACTAGGCTCCAACCCCACCCCAGCCATCGAGGACCTGGGATCCTGCTCTCCTCTCTAAGAACAGAGTTTTCCTGGGGTTTTGGCTTAGTAACAAAAAGACCAAGAAAATCTGCCACATAACCAAAGCACACCATCAAACAGATTGGAGATTTTACTTTAAAAAGAAAAAAAAAAAATCCATCAGGAGCATCCTGCAGAACACAGGCACAAGCAAACCCAAAATTCACGGGCAGAGCTCCTCAGCTAACCATGCCGCCTCCAAACGAGCGCGGGGATCCCGAAATACCAGGCGATGGAGCACACTCCAGGACGGACTTAGGGCAGGAGCCGCACCTGACAGGGATTTATGCGCTTCTCTGCAGGCGGGTAGGTGTTAGGACAGGGGCAGGCAGACCCCCCGCTGCCAGCGTTACACGACTCCGGATAGTTCTGCAAGCTCGAAGGCGCACAGGGAGCTGAGCTGAGGTCGGGCAGCGGAGAGGCTCAGCCCCACCAGCCGACAAGCCCACCCCTACCCCAGCAGCCGCCGGGCCGCCCCAGGGGGAAGGCGGCCGC
>NW_008794710.1:739155-741535 GCF_000699145.1 Aptenodytes forsteri
GCGGGGAAGCAGGGGCTGCCGCGCCGCGGCACCGTCTTCACCGCGCGGAGGCGTCAGGCTCGCTCGTCAAGAGGAGCCGCTTTGTTCAAAACAAACCAAAACAACAAAACGCCAAGCTACAGCAGTTTTCCTTTAAGTGAGAGGATTTCGAGGCACGAGGGGTGACTGTCTCAGCCCCGAGCTGCTGTGCAGGTACTCGAGATCCCTACAGCAGGGTGCAAGAGCCCGTTAAAAGCACAGTCCCCGGGAGGTGCCGGTGGCTCTTGTTGATAACGCCGGGGCTGACTTTCTTATAAAACTAGATTGCTCAGAGACATGTTGAGTTCTGCATCTCGGATGACTATAAATCCTTAGGGGTTTTCTTGAGGAAATTCTTTTGAATTGAACGCGAGTTCTTTATTTCAGGGTATAATAGTTCATTACGGATTATTGTCTGCATCTTTGGAGTTTTGAAGTTGTAGCAAGATTAAATTTTATGTGGCTGACCCTTCTGATCCCATTTAAATTGGTTTTCTGACTTGTCTTACCGCTGCTAGCAAGAGGTGGACCCTGTGCTGAGAACCAAAAAGATAGACTCTTGTCTCTGCAAAAAGTCCTACTGAAAAGGAAAAAAATCCAACCCATAATTAAAAAATGTTATAGGGTAATCTAGCCCAAACAATCTCCTCAGAAGTTTTGTCTGCAGTTGCACCAGTTTCTGCCCAATCTATCATTGTGATATTAAAAGCCAAAACAGTTTAAACTATTTTTTTAAAACTTAGTATCACTGTAAGCAGCTCTATGATACTCTTTTTTTCCCCAAATCATCAGCTTAAACCTTTTCAGTTCCAAGAAAGCTAGTGCACATCCAGCAAACATATGGCTTAGGGATATATATACACACACTGTCTAAATGAACTGGTGATCTTTTACCTCAGAAGGCATTATGGTCTTTGTAATTTAAGTGAAGTTCCCAGGAAAGCTTAAGTGTTGGCATTTTGCTTTGTTTCTAAAAGCAGCTGAGAATGTTTGCAGAGTGTTATTCCCATTTTAAACCTATTTCCTTCAGAAAGTGTAACTGTCCTCCTTATTCTTTCACAAAGGCCACAGTGTGACACTGTCTTGGATGCAGTAGAGAAGAACATAAATATTAGAACAGAATACTTTTATTAGGAAAAATTGAATCAAACTGCCCACAGTTTACACACCTAGAGGTGGCAGGAGGGTCTTCACTTGTGGCAAAAAGGGATGAATGTAGGTATATCAAGTAGAATTTATCCTGAAAATAATGCTTCCCCACCATTTACATACTGTTTCACAAATAGCAAAAAGCTAGATGGAGGAGCCAGTGTAATTGTGCCATGACAGCTGCCTACATTGGTATTTTATCCTCTTGTTGGCTCCTAATCTCTTAGTATGGCTTGATTATAGTCTTCCTGTATTATTTCTCAAGCTTTTCTCATTTGCCCATACAAAGTGTGTTTGCTCTCTTTGACATGAGCTGTGCTATACGTGGGCCTCTGACACCATCACCTCAAAAAGACAGAAGACGTAGGCAGGATGCTGCCAGCTATAAGCTAAGCAGTCACAATTGTGTTAAATTAAATACCAAGAAAGCCACCTGGTGAACAGAACAATTAACACACCTTTGCCTTTGCCTCCTGTGGTGTTTTTGGGGTGGATGTCTGTAAGAATAAAGGTATTTATTAACATAAGTTCGCTCTAGCTGACTGTTTCAGTGTTTTAAAATTTGCCATTCCCCTAAACATTTTCCAGCAGAGGCAAAGGTCACTACACAGAGCACTTAAGCTTACTTGATAACAGGTTTGCTTTCTTACTTACCTCTTATGGGTGCTGTAAAGACAGTTTGTGGATCCACAGGGGTCCATGGACCAGATGAAAACCACTCTCTAGCCTTGCAGTGATTTCAGCATATATAAACCTGACAATTTACATGGTATTTGCAGCCTTTATCCGTAAGATAGCCTACACGGCCTAGGGATGGTAAGAGAACCGAGGTGAATGTCGTGAGGAAAACACAGCTGCTGGCACTTGGTGTGGTGAGCCAGGAGAGGCCGTACGGACGCTAGCATGGGTGACACTGGCAAGGCCCCGGTGCGTGGTGTTCTCCAGGGCTTGCGTGTGTCCAGGCTCCTGGTGCAGCTGGGGATACCCACCTGTGGACGCCAGGCTGGCCGCTCCGCAGGCACGTGTGGCTGAGGCACTGTGAAGGGACACTGCACAGCCGGCGGCACCTGATCGGGAGTTCAATACTGAAGCTGAACCAACAGCAAGAAGGAGCCTCTACTCTGGGCCGCGGAGGGAGGCCGGGAGGAAGGCCAGGCTGTGGCGTCGCATCCCGCCGCCGCCGTGGCACGCCTCAGGCAGAGCGGCTGACCAG
>NW_008794710.1:741761-743290 GCF_000699145.1 Aptenodytes forsteri
GGCTGCCTGCGCCGCCCGCTCCGCTGGGAGAAGGAGGAGGCGCCCCGAGCTACCGGCGCTGGGAGCAAAGCAAATAACAGTTCAGAGTACTGGGCGCCTTTCGGAGGGCAATACACATGTCCCACAAGCAGGGTATTTGGAAACGCTCTCCCTTCCCCCGGCCCTCCCTGGTCCCCTCTTATCCCTCCGTTCCCTCCTCTGCCCCCTCCATCTCTCCTCCCCACTCCTCCGGCTCTGCCTCTCCCCTCCGCCGCCCTCTTTCCCTTCTCCCTTCCTCAGCCCTCTCCGCCCCGCCGGCCCTGGGTGCCCCCAACTGACTGTGCCTTTCCTCCCTGCCCAGTTGGCGGCCCCCCAGGCGAGAGCACGGTTGACTGGTGCCTCTACCAGCTCAATGGAGCAGCCGAGTTTGAGGTCTCTGAAGGTGAGTACAGGGGTGCTGAGGCGGGGCGCGTCCCCTCGACCACTGCCCCAGCTGGCGGCATGGGGAGAAACGTGGCTCACTGGTGGGAGAGCGGCTGTGGAAGAACATGGCAGCTGCCCCGGGGTGTGGGGCCTGTGGGGTGGCGAAAATGGCGTGTGGGCCCAGTGTAGGAGGGGAGGTGGGCTGGCAGGGGGTGGCCGCTGATGGTTTGCATGCACTTACGGTAACAGTGTAAGTGTCTTAGCTGGTTTTATTTTGTTTTTTTTGGAAAAGTCGGTTTCGCAGCTAGCAGCCTAGGTGGCATCAGTCCTCTTGGCCTTGGCATCGGTGGCTAATGGTGTGAGGGAGGTGGTGTAGTACCTGCTGGAAAGTTTTCTTTTTTTTTCCCCCTTAACTTTGAAGAGAGAGGTAACCTGGGAAGTTTTATTTTTGAATATTCTGTGATCAGAAAAGGAACAGCCTTTGGGTGCTAGGGCAAGAAAGTCTCCCCTCTGTCTCTGAACCACATATGATTCTGAACATGCAGAGTATTTAAACTTAGATGTCAACCTGTATTTTCCAGTATGTTGGATGCATAGTGTGCAGTGTCCGTGAGCATATTGCAGTGTCTGTTTTCCGTGAGTTGAGTGGAGCTAGGACCTCAACTCGATGTTTTGGTCTGTTGGTGGTACGCATTTCTGAGGAGTGCGTTTACTGTTTGTAAGGGCTTAAAATGCATCACAAGTTCAGCTGGACTGAAAAACTTTACAGTGCTGAGGAAAGTGACACACTGTAATAGATTGGCTTCAGGTTAGACATTAGGGAAAACTTTTCAACAGTGAAGCACTAGAATATATGAGGTAGGTATACAAGGAAATCTCACTCACTTGAGATATTCGAGGTTTGTTTCACAAACATGGTTTGAAGTGATAAAGCTACAGATCTTGCTTTGGGGCAGGTAGATAGACTACCTGTTTGGGGTCTCTTTTAGCTTTATTATCTGTGATTCTGTGGGATGTGAAGTTTTGTGTTATGTCTTGTGTTTTGCTGTTTGGAGAAGTGATTTAAACCCCGGTGTACTAATAATAAGCTACAGCTTGATCAAGGCTTTGGAGTAAGTTATTCCCCC
>NW_008794710.1:743515-744556 GCF_000699145.1 Aptenodytes forsteri
AGTGGCGCCCTAGTGACGGCAGTGCGCCTGTGGAAGAACATGGCAGCTGCCCCGGGGTGTGGGGCCTGTGGGGTGGCGAAAATGGCGTGTGGGCCCAGTGTAGGAGGGGAGGTGGGCTGGCAGGGGGTGGCCGCTGATGGTTTGCATGCACTTACGGTAACAGTGTAAGTGTCTTAGCTGGTTTTATTTTGTTTTTTTTGGAAAAGTCGGTTTCGCAGCTAGCAGCCTAGGTGGCATCAGTCCTCTTGGCCTTGGCATCGGTGGCTAATGGTGTGAGGGAGGTGGTGTAGTACCTGCTGGAAAGTTTTCTTTTTTTTTCCCCCTTAACTTTGAAGAGAGAGGTAACCTGGGAAGTTTTATTTTTGAATATTCTGTGATCAGAAAAGGAACAGCCTTTGGGTGCTAGGGCAAGAAAGTCTCCCCTCTGTCTCTGAACCACATATGATTCTGAACATGCAGAGTATTTAAACTTAGATGTCAACCTGTATTTTCCAGTATGTTGGATGCATAGTGTGCAGTGTCCGTGAGCATATTGCAGTGTCTGTTTTCCGTGAGTTGAGTGGAGCTAGGACCTCAACTCGATGTTTTGGTCTGTTGGTGGTACGCATTTCTGAGGAGTGCGTTTACTGTTTGTAAGGGCTTAAAATGCATCACAAGTTCAGCTGGACTGAAAAACTTTACAGTGCTGAGGAAAGTGACACACTGTAATAGATTGGCTTCAGGTTAGACATTAGGGAAAACTTTTCAACAGTGAAGCACTAGAATATATGAGGTAGGTATACAAGGAAATCTCACTCACTTGAGATATTCGAGGTTTGTTTCACAAACATGGTTTGAAGTGATAAAGCTACAGATCTTGCTTTGGGGCAGGTAGATAGACTACCTGTTTGGGGTCTCTTTTAGCTTTATTATCTGTGATTCTGTGGGATGTGAAGTTTTGTGTTATGTCTTGTGTTTTGCTGTTTGGAGAAGTGATTTAAACCCCGGTGTACTAATAATAAGCTACAGCTTGATCAAGGCTTTGGAGTAAGTTATTCCCCC
>NW_008794710.1:744596-799030 GCF_000699145.1 Aptenodytes forsteri
TTGCTTGATTATTCCCCCCCCCCCCCCCCCCCCCAGTTATTCCATGGTGGTTTATATTTCAAGGTGTATTTAATAGGTGTGTGTAATACACACACTTGCATACTAAAGCATTTCTCAAAATATGTTATGATTTTGTGCCCAGATTAATTTTTTTTTTTTTTTGTGAAACTGCATACCGAACCAGATGTGATGACAATAGGTGGGGGTGGAAATTACATCCGTGTGAGGGAGTGTAATGAGTGACAGCATTTCTTAGGCATCACAGAATGTTGAAAACAAGCTTTAGGTTGGCATTTACTTTCATTTAAAGATTTGAATGAGTAGAATATGCTTCTTAACTTTATTTGTCTGGCTAAATACCAGTGTTTCAGCACTGCTTTGAGACTATAATGTTTTCTTCTCAACAGCTGTTTTATTCCTTTGATTTTTTTGGGTCATCTTTTGTCACATGACATAATTTTTAAAATTAGTTTGCTAACCCTGACTTCCGTTCTCTAACACTGGCAATTTATGGATGCCCAATTTTACTCCATTTAAGTCAAATGGAAATTTTACATGTTTTCTCTTCTTTACTCAGCATGGGAATGTGTGAAATTCAGAGAACAGGAAACAGGCTGAAGCAGTGTAATTTGGTCACATAAGCTACAGAGTCAAAGTCATCTGCAGGTAGTAAACGCTAGTTATATATAATCCTATTAACATAAACATAACATGCATTTTCCAGAATACATGTCTATTAGATGCCACTGCTATCTAGGAACACATACAGCAATATAATCAGCACACTTTGCAGAAGTGAAAAACAATATTTAAAAGAAAGGACCACTATCGCAGGTGGCTTGACCTCTTTTGCATGCCAATGTTTTGGATAAAGTCCAAACCTCTTCCTTTGCTGAAGTTTGACTCTAAAATAACTTAAATTAGACAGAGCCGAACAGAATCCTTAGCTTAAAATGGATTGTTCCTATCATTTTCAATGCAGATTTTTTTTATTTCTATCCTCATCCCAGTTCTTTTTACTTTTCAGAATGGCTACAACTGTTGTGATTGCTGCTGCACTGGTTAGGACCACCTCACTAATGGACAGAAGGACTAATTAATCTATATTAAATATTATTGTGTGTTTATCTATATATATGTATAGATAAACATTTACATATTAATGTTCTAAGTTCAATGAGTCCTCTGGGCACCTCTTGCTGCTTTTGCTATTGAATGCCTTGCAGTACTCTGTCAGTTAGACTTCAGAATTGTGTTCTGCAACATTTCTGTCTTAGACTAGATTCTTTTTCCAAAAATAGATGTGTTAGATGAAAAACATTCATTTACATAACAGAAAAGCAAAATTGCATATTTCAAATGCAAGGAAAAATAGAACATAGTAAGTAAAACATCACAATCGAAGCCAAGATAATCATGTTTGATTTAGTTTTGCTGCCTTGAAACAAAACCCTGTTTCAAATATTGCTACTTCTGTAATTAACATGTAAGTGCAAAATATATTTTATTCATGCTAAAGATCTCAAAGCACTTTGCTCACATTAAGTGCAGCCTCACAAAAGCTGTATGAAGAGTAGTATTAAAGTATCCATTTACAGCCTAGCAAAATGAAGTATAGAAGTTAAGGATGTGATTTTTATAGAAGCTGAATGTCAGCTATTAAGCGGTTAGTACCTGAGACTTCTGAAAAGTCAAATCTTGTACCGTTTGCCCAGACTATCTAGTGGACTGTTAACAGGACTCCTTATTCCACACCCTTTGCTTTAAGTTCCAAATCACATTAACTTCTTGCAAACTTTGTATAAGTTAAAGCATGTTTGAAATATTTTATGCTGTGAATTCTAAGCTGGCATTATGTTACTCTAGATAGCATTACATTCAGTAATGATTATATGGTTAATGAAAAGATTGAGTCAAAAATCATATTTTTAGTTTTCACTCTCATCAGAGACTTGAAATTGGTTTACAGTGTAAATTTTCTTTTCATCCATTTTGTAACTTTATGCTCTTGTGTGACTGAAAGCCCTGTTAACATTAGTGCCTTGTGAATTGTGATGTGAACTTTCCTGTTACTTACCTTACGCTGCTCTAACGTTCTCTTTTATTTCTGAGTAATTTAAAGATAGATTTATTGAGAAGATAAGATGGATGATATACTATTTTGTTGTAAAGGTATGTTTGAATAATGTACCATTTGAAGGAACTAGAAGACTCGCGAACTGATGAATATGAATTTAATCACTGACAGGTTTACCTCCGATAGCTTTTTGTTTACTGTAGTTTACAATCAAAGCAGTAAGTCCTGGATTTGGTTCAATACTGTCTTTTCCATTATTACATGAATTCCATGGAAAACAATGTGATTGCACAAGCTTACAACTGAAGTAGTGTCCTTGTGAGTCATGCCTTCATTAGTAAGGTCTAATTAGGAAGTCTCCACATGTGGATGCTTTCGCATCTCAGTCGTTTTTTGGCTGAACCAAACAATTGATTTTTCCTTGGTCTCTTATAAAAAGGCATGGTAGCAGCTCTTTTCTTAACACTTCACAGTTTGCCAACATTTCTTTTGAAGTATGATCACCATGAATGGATGTTGTATTTCCGAGAGGCCTTATTTGGAGGGGTATGCTTTAAAGTTCTGGGCTCCTAGTTGTCCAATTTGGAGATTTAGTGAAGTGAACTGTGCCTCTTGTGCACCCCACAATTCTGGGTTTCTTCAAAGGAAACCAAGGTGCTTGGAAGGGACTGGTATACCCCTTGTCTCACCCCAGCATACATTTAGGACACTACTAGCTTGCATACAGCACTGCAAGGTGCGTCACAGGACACGTGTGCACCCTAATACACCCTCTGATGCCGTGTATGTGGATGATACTATTATTCCAGTCCTACTTCGTACATCCCTGTTTATACATTCAGCAACTCCCTGTATTTCATCCCTCTTTATTTTACAGTCACTTATGTTGGTGTTTGGTTGGTTAACTATACTGATGTCTGGGAGCTGCTGAAGCGCAGGGAAGGGGCTCCTGTCTGAAAAGTGTTATCATCATACTTTGCTCCCATTATGATATTATATGTGGCTGCGTAAGACCAGACCCAGTAAATGACTATTTACAAGAAAATGTGGGTATTTGATTATACTTCTATTTGTTGCTGCACAATCTGACGTTAAGTTTCAATATGAAAAGTTCAGTATGATAGACAAAGAGGAAGGATTAAGGTATACTGAAATTATATTTATTCATATGATAGCTTCACTTCTAGTGATACGTACAATAATAGTCCATTTTGTGATATTTTTATCTATTGTTTATGGAGTCTTTGTTTATACATGGCATGGGTTTTGTAAGAATCTTTCATTCAAATATTTCTGTAGATTACTATAAAAAAAGACTTACTGAATGACAATAAAATACTGGAAAGTATATGTACTTGTTATGAAAAGGAAAAGGTGAGTGGCTTATTTACATTTCTCATTTGTTGTTTCCTAATTTTATGTTTTGATTAAGAGTTGGTTTGATTTTTATGGAATAAATTAATTTAACTAAGTACATTAAGATAATTTAATTGCAATGATTTATAAAATCCTTGCTTTCATAGAGTTTCTATTGGAACTTAATATGGGTGCTAGAGTGTGTTTTCTCCTAAGAGTCAGTATGTGTCATTTGACCGTAAAACAAATAACTTTGTTAACATTTTGTTATTTTCTTTTGTAAATATCTGACTGAAGATGTTAGCTCCTTTTCAGTAACCTGAAAAGTGGTGTTGCTGTTTAGATGAAGCTTGAAAAACAGACTAAGCTTTTTTTTAACCAGGTTTTCAGATTTTCCTGCCCTTTTCAAGGACTCCACTCACTCCCTCTAACATGCTGTACTTGTTTGGTTAATTCTTTGGCTCTTTGACACCAGAAGTTGCAGTCTTCATCATCTCAACTTCCAGGATGTGGTCTTCAGCCGATTGCCTTTTTACTCTCTAATCTCCCATTGATCCTTTTTCTTTCCTTCCAGTCTCCCCCTATTTAATATCTTTACTTACATACTCAGTCAGGTTTTCTAGTTTCTGTTGGTTTCCTCAGCTTTGGTTTTACTTTCCCATTGTCCTCTGTAACTCTTCTCTCTGCTAAGGGGGTTGTGGGGGCGTCTCAGTCCGTTGACTGTTGCAGAGTCTGGCAAAGGGGTCTCCCGTCTGTGTCGCTGGAAGCATGCCATTTGCAGCAGGTGCCTGCATGGCAAATCTTAGCTCTTTTCCCTCTGTCTCTCACTATTTCCAGGTCTACAAGGCTTACCATTTTATATGATCCTTTCAGTTCCATCCAAATAACTCCTGGCAATTTTGGTTTTATCTGTGCTTGAATGATCAGAATTTCCTTGGGTGTTTCAGTTGGCCGCATCTTTTAAGATGCACTCAGTGTACATATGAAAGATGAAATCACACTGTTGTGGACCTGATTATGCAGGTATTAGCAAGTAAAAAAATCATGCTTTCAAGTTATCTAGTCCAGAATTTAACAGGGACATCTTTTATGCTCCCTCTTTCTCATTAAATATGCAATAATTTAATTTATGTCATGATTTTGTTATAAACAATAACACTCATGAAGTAAACTGATTTCATTGGGGCCACAACTTTGCCATTTATTTTGTGTTTAAGTCAAACATTATCATTCAGCTTGAATAGTGATGGACAATTTAAAGAGTATAGCATTGCCTGTGGTTCTAGCTGAGATGCAGAAAAATCACCAGGTTTTCACAAAGCCTCCTCTTCCATTATAGGTCAAGTCAGAAAGCCAGGGTTCCTTTACGGGGCTGAGTTTAATATAGGGGTAGAGAGTACCCATTTTCTGATCTTTCCAATTCCAGTTTATAAATGTGTGCAGAAATTGCCCAAGCTGTCTTGGAGAATGTCTGAATAGCTGATGTGCAGAGAATTTTCTCCTACTGTGCAGTTTTTTTCTGTATGAACCTGTTAAAGCTGAAATTCCAAGAAGATAAGATTTTTCTGTTTCAAGAATTACAACCCAGAAGCTTAACATCTGCAAATATGAATTCAGAAGTCGTATTGCAGGCCATACAGGTGGGAAAGTGACCTGTTTTTAATATTCTTATTTATCAGTTCTTTTCTGTAAATGCATTTTTCAGTAAAATGCAGAGATTTAAAGCAGAAGTCAATATATTTTCTTTTGCATGTTTGTACTGTCTGATGAAAAAATTCCAAAATGATATCAAACTATTCAGGGGTTTCAACTACCTTTCTCTCCTAGTATACTACTCAGATATAAACTCCTTATTCAAAATAATGATCAGTAGCTCTCATCTTTAAGTCTCTGTGTCATTGCCTAATGGTATGTGACAAAGCCCCAAAATCATAGAATCCTAGAATGGTTTGGGTTGGAAGGGACTTAAAGATCATCTAGTCCAACCTTCCTGCCATGGGCAGGGACAACTTCCACTAGACCAGGTTGCTCAAAGCCCCATCCAGCCTGGCCTTGAACACTTCCAGGGAGGGGGCATCCACAGCTTCTCTGGGCAACCTGTTCCAGTGTCTCACCACCCTCATAGTGAAGACTGCCTTCTTTATATCTAATCTAAATCTACCCTCTTTCAATTTAAAGCCATTATCCCTTGTCCTATCAAAATAGTGAAAGGTGTTATTTACTAGCCAAATTCTGCATCTTGCCATTTAAGTTGAATTGTCATTGTTTGGTGATCCAGAAGAGGGAGCTACCTCATAAATTTCTAGCAGTTTTGAACTTAACAGTCTCCTTTAAAACCCCTCATGGATTTTATTTTATTTTATTTTTTTTTTTAAAGACTGAATCCAGAGATTTCATGTGATGCCTTTTTGGTCACTCAGTTCATAGTTTGCTGATTTCTAAGGACATCCTTAGAGACTTAGTTCTTTGATTTCCTTCAGTTTTCAGTATCAGTTCAGTGTTTGTCTTTAAATATTGTGTTTGTATAACACCCTAAAACCTTTGGTTGATATAATGATGGCAGTGCCTTTTATTTAATCTGCTGAGTCTTATTGAACATAGATGTTTCTGACTAGCATGTCATGGATGTTTATAGACGTTTTCTGTAGCATGCAGGAAGAACTTTGTGGTGGCTGGCCTTCCTCAGTAAAATAGCAAAACTAATATGCACTCTACGATGCGCGCTCTCTCTCTCTCTCTCTCTCTCTGAACTGCAATGCAATTTATAGTGAGTTAATACACCATTTACGGGCTATAAAAGTAAAGGACCATGAGGTATTGGGAGAAGACATTATAACATGAACTTATTAAAACTTGTACTGATGGTCAGGCAGGAGACCAGACTTTTCTGGGCATATTTTAAAGTGCATGATTTAGCTAGGTTCTGGTATTCCTTGGTTGGCAGAACTCTAGATTGCTACCTGCTATAATGATAAATCATGTCAAAGCTGTCATACCTCCAGGTTTGTTGGTGGTCATTTTGTGTTAAGAACTGATGCAGTGATGTGACTTTGTTTCCTAAGGTAACTAGAGTACTGAGAAACAGGTGAGTCTTTTTCCAACTGAATAATATGTTTCCTGGTTTTTGTCATTAAGAGCTAAGGGGGATGCTCTTAGGATTATGAAGCTTGTCTTTGTTTTTCATCAAGAAGAGTGAATATAGCACTGTGCTGCTTATTTCTTGGTGGATAAACCATCCTTATACATTTCATGCGAATTTTGAGGTGTCAATGGAGCCTTCTTTTTTTGCAGATAAATACAGGATAGTAAAAGTCCTTGCAGTGCCACTGAAGGGTGAGAATGAAGCATTTCATTTGTTATCAACATTGAATACTGCTGCATGTGGTAGTATCCTGCTGTTGACTTACTTCAGATTTCCAATTAGCAAATCTCTAAATATGACTGCTTTCATGGAAAGTACCACTGGATTCCATTCATACCTATACGTGGTATTGTCATGTGGCCTTCAGGTTACATACACAAACTGCTCTGTTAGAGCATTTAGACTTTACATTAAGAAGTTGTGTACAACATTCCCAAACTTAAATGTACCACCATGGAGAACTCTGTGGCTTATTTTGAGTTATCTTGTAAAATACTTTTGAAAATTCTTTATGTATTTTTTACATGCACACAAACGTACGCACACATACTTTTTTCTTATGTTCATGCAAGATTTGTATAAAAATCAAAGGAAGTTGAATTAGATCAATGTACATGTGTTTGACTTTTCCTCCAGGAGGTTTCAGAATAAGTACATAAATAAATACTATTTGTTTTATATACATAATATTTTGCACACGTGTGATACATGGCTATTATAGTTCAAACATATATTTTAAAATATTTGTATGTTCTTAAAACTGATGACCTATTTGTATGTTTTTAAATCTTCTATTAAATACAATTTCTTTTCAGAATGTATTTGTTTCCCGGATGTTTTGGCTATGTTTATTTACAAGCACATTGTATAGAGGCTCATGTCATAGCGGATAGAGTTGACAGTTCGGCTGATTGCAGGAATATGCAAAACGTTAACCTCATAAATCTTTCTCCACCTATTGTATTATGTAATTTCTACAAAATATTCAGAAGTATGATGCAAAAGACAGTTCCATTATTTTAGTTGGAACCTATTTGATATTGCAGTTAAAGATGATGTATTCAGTTCAGAGACAATTATGTCTAGACACTAATAGGGGCCATTGAGTTGATGTTCTATTCATAGAGAGGGCATGTGTCATTCAAAAGGGAGTTGTAAAACTATTTAGGACGGTTGCATTGTTAGTGATGTGCCTTTCAATTTCAAACAACTACCATAACTAGTTACCATATTTAGTAGGGTCTTCTTGGAATCCTGAAACAAAAATAACCCACAGTTCCTTAGGGAGATATGAATTATATTAATATTCCTTTTCTTTATACCCAGAATAAACTCCTGTGTTATAATTAGACTCAAAGATGCAAAGTGGAGGTGTTATTCTTGCAAGACTTAATGGTTTCTTGTTAGATCTGTCTTACTGAGTAATCTTCATGATCTTTGAAATTTTTAATACAGAGGCTGTTGTTTGTTGATACCTTCCTTAGGGAGATATGAATTATATTAATATTCCTTTTCTTTATACCCAGAATAAACTCCTGTGTTATAATTAGACTCAAAGATGCAAAGTGGAGGTGTTATTCTTGCAAGACTTAATGGTTTCTTGTTAGATCTGTCTTACTGAGTAATCTTCATGATCTTTGAAATTTTTAATACAGAGGCTGTTGTTTGTTGATACCTGTTTTTGTCCATCAGATAACTCTTATTTTTGAAGGTTCTCTGATAAGCTCTTGTGTTAGCATTATAAACTCTGCTTTGAAATTGAATGTTTATTCTGGAAATACCCCATGCTTCAGATTTTATTTATTTGCAAGAAGCCCTAATTTGGAGTCCTTCATAATGATATGCAAAGTAGATATAATCAATTTAAAATAAGAATGAGCTCACATTTTAAGAATAATTCTTATTTTTCATGCACTACAATTTGAAAAATTCAAAATGTGTTTTTTTTTTTTTCCCTTGAGCTTTTTCATGTGAACAGATTTTTTTTTGTTTCTTAAGCTTGGCAAGCTGTTATTTTCAGTGCATACTGTCTCCTTTATTCTAAATCAGGAAAGCACAGCCATATTTTTCTTCGACTGCTTTTCCTGGGTTTCTTAGAGATTTTGCTCCCTAAGAACACTTGCCCTAGTGGAACGTCCACCTTTTCTAAGTGGAAGCTAAGGAGACCTTGCGGGTTTGCCAAGCGCATTGAGAGTGTAACTGTGCATTGATGTTTCTTCAGAAAGGTGCCACAGTGCCTCAGGAACTTTGTGACTTTATGTTGTTTTCTGATTTCCCCCTCTCCTCATGCTCCTCCATAGTAATTAAAAATCTTACTTAAAATGTAATACCTACATTGACTTTTCTGGAAATAGCAACTGTGCAATGCAATTTATTTCAATTTAAAAGTACTGCAGTATTAACTTGGTATTTCCAATTTCTAATCTGATGATTTTAGAGCCCGAGTTGTTCAGTGACAATTCCAAAAATACACAGGGATGTGTTAAAGGACTGACCCTCTTTTTCCTGATGATGTCAAAACATAAAATGTACTAGTGGGGAAATAGCAAAAAGAATATTTTGGGTCAAGGAAACTGACCTCAAAGTTTGAGCTTCTTGATTCTACCATGAGACAAATCACCTCTGCTAAAGAACATCTCTAGTAGCAGTAAGAGGCTGTCTCTCTCTCCTATGCTGAGGTGAGTCTCTGTAGCAGCTTGTGACCTATATTACACGTCAAATGTCAGTCCTCAATACTCTTATGGCAGAAATCACTTCCTTTTACTGCATGTTCATAACGTACCCAGAGCAATGCCTGTGCTGACTGGGGCTAGGCAATACTGACTTTGACAGCCCTGTCACACTTGCAAAGCACACTCATTTACAAAGAAGCTGCAAAGCATCTGACAAATGTATGAATATATATATCCTCTCATCAAATACCTGAAAGAAAGCATGTACTCAAACTTTGTGGTTAAAAAGTTAAACAAATAAAGGAAGATTGCAAAACCCCAAACTTGTAATGACATCATCGCATACTACTATTTCTATAGGTACCCTGCCGCATTTGACTTGCAGGTTTTATGTGGCTCTATTTTACTGCTTGTGTATGCAGTGTGAGAATAATTAGAGATCTGTACTTCTCCAGACATGGCGCTGTGTGTTGTTTCTTTGGTAAGAATAGTTAAATACCTAACCATCCGTGTAAGTTCCTTTTTCCTTTTCATGGAAAAAACTGACAAATGCTTACCTATGTTAATGTAACATTTGAGTTCAGATGATAGCACAAGTCAAGAAATTCAAAAATATAGTTCCCACAGCAACCATAATTCAACCTCATTGCTGTGAAAGCACAAAAGCCCACACCAAATACCATGTGGAATACTGCATATATGCAAGTGTGTGAGATACAGTTGCTAGGAGAGCCATAAATTTTAATTTTCAGAGGTATTTAGATTCATGTTTTATATCTAATACTATTATTATTTGTATTTTATTGAAACAGTGCAGTAATGAAAAACTGATGAAAAGAGGCCAGTTGGATTAGTGTATCTTTTTGCTTTCTTGTAATGTACAAACAATAGATTATATTACTATCTCTGCCTTTTTGTCGGGTTTTCCTTTATTTCTAAGTGAGTAATATTGAATGTGAAATATAATCTGGCCTGCTTCCTTATCTGATTCTATTTTTTCTCTTTGTTTAGCCCTATTCCTGAACTGCAGTTAATGAGGTCTATTCGTTTGCCTACCAAGGATAAATAAACCAGATATTTATCCACATGTAGTCATACATCTTGTTATTCAACCACATCCATAGCTTAAGGTTCCATTATAAAATATCTCAAAGCACATGGAATGTATTTCTTTTCAATATCTATTAGGATTCTTTTGGTTTCTTTGTTTGCCAGCTAAGTCTGCCAATTCTTTGATTTGGTCATGTTAGACATGTTTCATTATTATCACAGTTAATGAAGAGGTGGAAGTGTCCTTGTTTTGAAATTAGAAATATGTAAATATTTCAACTATGGTACTTGCTTGGCACAGAAGATGTTTTATAAATAATATTTACAGGATTTCCAGAAGTTGGTTGACTGAAATATCTATATGATATGTTTTACTTAACCTTTCAGATCTGGCCAGTGGAGAGAGAGACTATGATGTTTGAAGATTGGTATATTAAGTCCCATTCACATGGGTGATTATTATATCTGTAGGCTGGCTTGAGCATTCATGATTATTTAAAAAAAAATTCCCTTTGACTGAGGCATATGCTAATACCTCATAATTTGTTTGGAAAAAAAAAAATCACAATGTAACTGTATCTCACCAGTCATTAAAAAAAAAAAAAAAAAAAAAGGAAGTGACACAGGATAAGAAAGGTTAACGATACGAGTTTCTCTTCAGTAAACTCCAAAAAATTTAATTTGGACTTCATCTAGTTTCTACTGGACTGTTTTTTCTCTGCCCTCCATCACATCTTAGCCTGCAATATGAGCCCTTTTACGGCCAGTCTGGGCAAAGCTGAAAGACTGATTGGATGTGAAAATGTTCTCCTTGGGAAATCCTTGGATCCTGCCCTTCCCAGATAGGCAATCTGCTCTAGGAAACCTGTTCTGACAGTGCCTGTTATCTCTGCTAGGCAGATTTCTGTAGGGACTGTCACAGCCTACCTCAATGCCAGGGTTAGGGGAATTCACTCTGCAGCCCACTGCCTTCCCAAAGCTTTTATTGTTCTGTTTCATTTTGTTCAAAAGCTAGTTATGAACTGCACGCATATTATTGTACGTGTTTAAAGTTGTTAGTTCATATGAAATGCAGGTTTCCTTGTGTAAGAACTTATGAACTGAAGTTTGAACTCCATCTGAAAATTAAAATGAAACATTCCCAGTGGCTCAACAATTTGTTAATGGATAAAGACAGCAAGATTAGTTGAATTCTGGCTACCATCTGATCAAGAGTTGGTCTAGTCTTTCCACAGGGACTTTACTATTTCTGAAATGAGGAAGGGGGCTGGGAATTGTGAATCACAGGAATTCTTCAAGGGGCAGGCAGAGTGCTGGAATTTGAGTGGAATCCCGGGTAAAAATTTGATGCATAAGGCTGTATGTACTGCTGAAACAAGACGTCCTTCAATAAAGTCAATACCTAGGATACAGGTCTTGTGTAATAACAGTGTTGTGGTCATAAGCTTGCATCAACATCCTGATGACATTTTTGCTCCAGTGTATCTAGCTAGTATTTTGGGGCTTTCCTAAAGTATGAAAAGTTACAAGGGTGTTTTTATTTTCTTCTGTTTATCCTCTTACACCTAGTAGTTGCGGTGTTAGTATTTGAACTGAAATAAATAAGGGCAAACTTGAGTGGAAACTAAGAACTGCATTGGGATGATTAGAGGTAACTGGAAAACAGCAAAACATTCCACTTGAAATTGAGTTATTGCTAGTAAATAGTAATACATAAATAGACACAGAGTCTAGAAAACACTAAGTTTACATTCATGTTTCATTACAAATTGATTAATAACAGTGTTGCTGGATGATTTGGTGCAGCGATACGCTGTTATTTTATACAATTAATTGCTCTGTTTTTAGGCCCAGGGAAGTGAAATGCACAGTCAATACTACCCGGGAGTGCTGGTGATCTTGGCGACCTCATTTTGTTTCAAGGTGATGGGGATCCTGTGGGAGAGAATGGCTGAGCAGGGAACTGCTTTCTGTGCAGTGGCAAAAGTTTCTGGCATTGTGAACAGGGTCATAGTCTCAACAGTTAACTGCCATCAGAAGAGAAAGTTGGTGTAACTCTACTAACGCATATATTTTTCCTCAAGCATGTGTTGTCCTCTGTGTGCATATGACCCCAGAGACTTGGATTTCCTAATGGAACATAGGACTTTGATGAAAGCGGATGGCCATGTCACCTCACAGTTCTCAGTGGAGAAGAAAATCTTCCTCGGTGGGATTAAAACCATCTGCTTGCGTCATGGGCTGTTAGGTGTGAGATACAATTTGACTTTCATTTATTAGTCGCCATTAGTAGACGGAGGGTTTTCTGGTTCTTGTTGGTATGGAGAATACAATGTCCCATCTGTTAGGGATTTTTGTCATTTCTCTTCATTTAAAAATATGTATTTTTGTCAATTACAGTTAGCTGGAAAGAATTAATGAAAAGTTTTTGCAATTTTTCAGTTTAATTTTTCAGAATTTAGAGTATTTTACATCTATCTGCAGTCACTTATTCTGTCATCCAGTCAAAATTACCACAAAGAAGTTTGAAGTATACTTGTTAACTCTGATAGAAGTTTTCTGGAGGAGTTGATAGTGTTCTCTTATTGAAGCTGGCAGTACAGTTCCTTTTGCAGGGTCGTATTTCCAGTTTCCAATGTTGACCAGCTCCTAACCATTGAGGCTAAAAATAACAATGATTCTCTTTCTGGGTTTGCCTCAGGCTGATTTTTCACAGAAAATTCTAGTCAAAACTATCTACTTGGCTTTGAGCATAAGCCTCACAAGAAAACGCCTGGTATCCTTTTGCGCATTAAAAAATGAAAGAATTCCATCAACCTTTCCCTTCGAAAAGCTGTAGTACTTGCATGCTTTGGAGCAGGAACATCAATTTGACACGGTGAATATAGTCAATTTGACTATATTCAGGAGTGTCTTTCACTATCTCTGTGAATACCCACTCTGCTTTGACCAATTTATAAACCTCTGAAAAATCACAGTTCAAATAGTCTCATTTAAGTGTTGCTAGAGGTGGTAGATAGATTTCCGCGCCCCATCCCTCCTTCTGGCGGTTCTGTATACAGTGAATGTTCCCCAGTGCAGAACTGAATTGACCTTTCTCTAATTGCAATTCTGGTCTGATTTGCATCAGAGATGTTTTTTGGTATTGAAGTCCTACAACTTTCTGTTCTGTCTTTTGGATGGCGTTGGAGCTTTCTGTCTGCTGGAGGGAGGCAGAGTAAAGGAAGAACCTCTGTCTTTTGACACAGAGCAGGAACCGGCTGTCAAGAGTACCTTGGAAAAGGAAACTGGGGAGAAGGAATGGACTGGCACTGTAGAGCTCAGGTGGAAAGGAAATCAAAACTCATCAAAGCAAATGTGGAGGAGACTTGTAGTACCTGGTAGTCATGGTTATGTGCTGGCGCTGCCTGAGCAGAGGCTGGGAATGGGGTGAAAGTACAGCGTCGGGGAAAAGGCATTACTAGAAGGGGAGGAGAGACTCAGAGATCAGTCTCCTGCAGAGCCTAGAGTGCAACACAGCTTACTTGAGTACTGCTTCACTTTTGATAGTAGAAATCTGCATGGCATCATTGCTAGCATCAGAAGTGAAGCAGTACTCAAGTAAGTACATACTTTGGTAAAGTGCTTGTGGACCAGCTCTTCATTAAAAGTGCAGACTGATAAGTTTCTATAGCTAACAGTGACCTCCTTGGTTCAAGAGACAGGGAATTTTCCAATAGACTTTACAATTTCAAACTTGCAGGGGATCTGTGAAGGTATTAAGTCTCCTGTCATCTAATGGAATGTGTTTGCTTTTTTAAGAACTTGGAAATTTTATACCTTTGAATACCTTTTAAAGAACACTTCAGAATTGTCATATCAAGCATGCAATTGCCTGTGCAGCCTAATTTAAATGCCCTATGTGTACGAATTGTAGTATAATAATTATATGATGAATGCTGTTTTAATTTTCACCCTGTTGAGCAGATGAATTAGAGTAGTGAAATGAAGAAGGCTGTTCTGTAGAAGCCCTGTCTGATCTATTGCAAAAATTGGAAGACATGTTGTCAGCAAAGTAGTTGATTGGTGTTTTGGAGAGCTGGGATCTATCACTGTCCCTGTAGTGAGGTTTCAGTGTAAGGTGAGAATCAGCACACTTTTAAATGTGTTGTCCCTAATCATGTGTTTTTACTTTTTAGATATCTAGGTTGGGATGCTGAATTGCTGAGTAGGCACTCTTACAACTAAAGTCAGTGGAAATCTGTCCGTACAGAAGGGTATAAACAATATAAAATATGTAAAGGATTGGGCCACATACTGAGTAGGTGGAGAAAACAAGACAACTGCAGGTATGACATTAAGTGAGCTATGTCCATTGTGTGTGTTGAATAAAGTAAGATAAAAAGTTTCAGATGATCCCAGCATGTACCAGTCACAGAGGTATGTACATTCTTGCACTTCATAGCTCCTGGTTGTTTGCATTTGCAGTGCTGGCAAATGACTTCTTAAGAATTGTGTGTATGAGGGAGAAAGAGGGACACTTCACATAATTAAATAAGTACAAAATCGGCGTTTGTTTTGGTGAAAATGGTTTGGCTTTACAGAAACATTTAGCATGAAAATGAGTATATTAAAGAAATAAGTTGAAATAGTTATCTTCCCGTGTAGTCTCTTGCTAATTAAAAAAAATACTGGTTTATCATCTTAACTTTTTTTCCAACTGCCTTTAGCTGCTTTGAAGGTCCATGCAAATACAGAAAAACAACTGTGTGAACATGGAAAATAAAAATGAAAGGTACTGGAGGTTTTGAAGAAATGCTCACAAATTGCTATAAAAGACAAAAATAAATGAAAGGGATATAATTTTCATAGGTCTATTTCAGAAATAATAATGTGTCATAATTTTAAGTGGTGTTAAAGTTATAGCAATAATTGTGAAAAATACAGTCAAATTCACACATCATGCTTCACAGTAGACTAATAATATTTAAAGTTTAGAAAATCTGAACTCAGTTTCCATTCGTGCAAGTTTAGCTTCTGTTCCAGTCTTGAGGCTTTGGACTCATTTCTAATTGAATGCAAAATAGAACTGAAGTGAGAGATGAATCTTTGGATTTAGACGAGAAGTAAAGACCTTATCACTGCATTCAGGAGGTTGGCATACCTTCTTTTACAGCAGAGTCTCTCCATTCCGCAATGGTGAATACTTAATACATACAGGAACGCGAGTGAAGGATCTGAAAACTAAGATACAGCATAGCACATTGACTAATGCATTATGAAGTGGTGTAAACAATTTAAACTAAACTTATTAAAGTAGTGTTGCTTTCCTATCTTATCACTGCATTCAGGAGGTTGGCATACCTTCTTTTACAGCAGAGTCTCTCCATTCCGCAATGGTGAATACTTAATACATACAGGAACGCGAGTGAAGGATCTGAAAACTAAGATACAGCATAGCACATTGACTAATGCATTATGAAGTGGTGTAAACAATTTAAACTAAACTTATTAAAGTAGTGTTGCTTTCCTATTGTGTGTTTTCACTTGATTGCTAATTTGCAAAACTCATTGTATCTCCATGGGTATCTCTTGTTATTATGAAGTCACAAGGTTCTATTGTAGTTGTCTGTGGCTGATAATAATTAATACTAGAAAAAGTGCATAGTTACTTTTGCTTTTTTTAAAAAAAGGAGAAAATCTTTCAAAAATGAATTATATCCTAATGGAAGTCAATTTAGAACCTACTGAATGCTACAGTAGAACTTTCATGGACTTCAGTAGGAGCAGAAATCTGGCTTTTCCTATCAATTCTTGCTGATGAGCCCACAGCTGTTTTTCTATAGGGAACAGTTGTAAAGTATTGCTCGAAACCGTGAAGTAGTAGCTGCTGTCTTTGTTCCCCTTTTTGGGGTGGGATTTGGGGATATAGAACATAGATACTTCTCCTTTCTGGAAGTACTGAAATGTCTGTTAAATCACAGCTTTTCAAATCATCCCAGAGGAGATTTGCTTAGGATTTTTTTTAATACATGTAGTAGATGACAAGTAATAAAATCGGAAGGGTTATTTGTTGTATTTTTATGGTTGAGTCTGTCATATCATATTTTCAGACTTGTCAGTGGACAGTCAGCACTGCCTGAAGTCTCAGACGTCAACGTCTGAGCACTGTGGAATGGCTGTGCTGCTGATTGTAGAGAGGGGACTTAGGTTGCATTATGATGATTTACGTTATTCAAACAGGAATTCTGATTGCGACAGCTCAGATGACTTATAGCGTGACCAGCTTGTCATGTATTTAATTATTAGATGTGCTGATAGAAGGAGCTGGGGTGACAGAAGTGTAATATAGCACAACCAGTTCTGCAGTGTGGAATGCTTGCTCTTGCCAAACTGCCTTGTGCTGACCCACCGGGTCCCTTTGCTAGCCCATTCTGATGCAGCTGATCAGCTAATGGGAGATTTTCTCTGTTTGATTTTCCCAGATCAGCTGCAGTGATTTGGCTTTTAGCAAAGTAACAATACATCATGTATAGAAGGAAAATCTAATGGGTAGGAGGTATGTGGTATGGTTTAAGCTGTGTCCTTCAGATACTGGGAAAATACAGCAACAGATGTGCAGGATTTAAACTGGTTATTATTCTAGTGCTGTAGGTATACACAGATAGTTAAAATGTCATTTTTACAGTGTCTTGAGTAGCAAAGAGTTTGATCTTCTTCAAATATATTTTGATATTGCATTTGGTTTTTGTTCTTACATGTTGTTAGGTGTTTGTATTCCTCAAGGCATGTTTCTTCTGAATTACATAAATACTTGTTTAGAATCTTACGCTTTATTCTTTCTTATTCTTAGATCTTTTTCATTCTTTATTCACTACGGTTAGAACCGTGCCTGTAGTCACTTCTTTCTTCCATGTTGGCATGTAGAAGATGTTATCTTTTCTTGAGTCCATCATAGTGACACTTCTACTCAACAGTCAGCATGGTTTCTTTTCTTTATTCAAAGTCCTGTGAAAGTACAGTTTCAATGGTATGGGCTATCACAGGTCTTGTGATATGTACAGAAAATGGAAACTGCTGACCTAAGGCTGCAATTGTTATACATTTTAACTGACTATAAAAATACTTAAACTTTTCTTAAAGACATGATTTCTTTGCAGGCAGGTAGGATGATTAAAACCGTATATAATGAATGCAGGTAGCACCCATACAAAATTTTGTGCAGCTCTATGAAATCCTGTCACTCTCTGGATCCAGTTGAGATATATTGTCAGACAATGATAGCTGTCCCCATATGAGATGGGCTTTGTGCACATAGACCTCCAGAGGTGAAAAGCAGCTGTGCCACCCACCACCCCGATCACCTCCAGCTGCTCAGTATGATTCAAATTCCTGATAGCATCATGTGCAGGGAAATCTAGTCTAATTGTAACTTTAATGAGCACTACTCTGACATTATTTAAAACTTCCCTCTCAGCATGAGACTGTGTAAATATGCATACTAGATTTTGTGTGAAGACTCAGGGCTTAAATCTCCAAACTTTTCTGAGTACACTGGATTTCAAGGGCAATTGTCTGCTTTCGCTATCATGGTGTTTTAAATATCAGGGACAACCTTTAATAGATTTTTAAAGGTTTTAAAGGTTTATTTTTTTAAAGAAATAGCACAACCCTTATTTTACAGCTTTTTTCTATATATACTGTTGTGTACCTCTGCACCTGTACTTTTTTTTGTTGGTTTAAAGAAGTGGCGTGTGCCTTCAGCTTTTCTTTGTTTTGCACAGAATAAAAGAAAGTGTTTGCCATTTATGCTGGTAGGGGGAAGAATGTGCACTCTATTCTTTAGGGAAAACTCTAGCCATGTCTAGTTTGAAGAGTCCTTTAAGCCTGCTTATTTGGTGCGCTCACTGTGCCTTGCCTTGGTACTGAAATGTCTGACAGTCATCAAAGATCAGGCAGGTGAAGATGTCAACAAAAAAAAGCAGCCCTTTGTGGATCTCTACATTTGTTTTCATATAAAAAACAAAGTAGTTCCACTCAGGGCTAACAGTCTTTATAGCAATACTTTTAATTCTATCTGTAGGCATTATCAAAGTCTTACGTTAATTTGGAAAATGCTTTTTTGTTGCTTTTTTCCAGTCCTTTTATATAGTGTAGTAATCTTCTGTGGATAAACATGCCGCAGAATATATATTTAATTGTACTCTTTTTTATTTTTTTTTCTCTTAGTTCTGTCATTTGCCGCTTGACTAGACATGCATTGATTGCAGTTTTTCCATAGGGATATTTATGGGTAAAATTTAGAAAATACTCTATAATTGTAGATCAAATGTAGAGTATGAGCAGAATAGATACAGACTTTGCAGTTTTGGTTTTGTGTAATTTAGATTTCATGTATACAAATTAGGAAAACATTGTTATACTACCTAGGGGAGATGTGTATAAAATTAAAGTGTTGGAATCGTTGTGCTCAGTGTAATTGCAAATTGTCACTACTTAAAAGTTAATGTTTTTATTAGACAAGTTTAAAGAACAGCATGAAATTGATAGTAACTCGCTATTGAAGGGAGGTGTTCAGTAACTTTCAGGAAAATTAAAAAAACCCCACATGCTTTGTTGTTGCCATTCTGTGCGAGAGAAAGTACATAGTTAGGAAATACCGGTTACTCTGGTTCTTCTGTGTAAAGTGTTGCTGACATTGTTAGGGTACGTGCAGTGAGTGACCTTGGATAAATTAGAGGCTATAGCTGGACTATTTTGGTGACGGTTGGTAGCCATTTGATCTATCTGAGCTCTAATATTAAGATACTACTAAGATAATTTAAAAATAGTTAATATTTGAAATATTTATTCTGCTTTTTGTTTCATGTTTTCATTTATGAAAGCTTCTGTTGGTGAAAGTTGTCACTTGTTGCTTTGATGTCACAGCACCAAGCTTGCAGAGAGACACTGAAGATCAGAAAAGTGAGGTGATTTTAACAATTTAGTCTGGCCTGTTTCAGTGTCTACCCAGTGATTGCAGCATTAAATGAATAATTTTTGATACAGCTAGGGAATAATTATCTTTCTATGAAGACAACTTTTAGGCCCCAAACTACATTATTCATCCTACTTTCAGTAAGAAATAGAGATCTTAATTTTATGGGGAGGCCTGTGTGGGAACAGCAGTTCTCCTGTAAGCTCTAAGTTTTATAACTAAGGACCTCAATGAGCAAACTGTTGTTGGCTTTATTGGGAATTTGCTTGAGTGAAAATGGAAAGGATTTGGCTCATTTACTTTCAAATACCTAGGTGTATAGACATAATTTTTAGTGTATTAAGATGCTTTATGATATTTCTCTTTGCTTTTATCCTTTTTTATTCCATGTACATCTGTTCACTATAATTGTACATCCTGGATGCTTAACTGAGCCTGATTCAACAACTGATTGCTCACATTGAGTGGTCCTTTACTTGAATGAACAGTTTTCATCCATAAAAGGAGAAATCCAGTTCTGTGCTTCCTCATCAGTTAAGGATACCACAGTATTTTAAAATCCATTCTTAAAAATGTCTTCTGCTGTAATGCCAACTGATAGAGAGTGTAACTAGTGATGGACAGTCCCCATATGCCACACTGTTTCTACGTATTGTACACCATATCTTTATGGACACAGCTTAACTTGCATTACGATTACCTACTCTTCTTTGTCCCATTGCTCCTTTGTTATGTGCTTAAAGAGTTACATATGTGACTGAAACAACTGTGTTGTGACTGTGAAGTTTATTTGAAGTGTTGTCCTAGTAAAATCTAATAAAAAATGATGTTTACTTCCATAGGGATTGTTTTGAAATTTGGAACATATGTACTACATACAGTTAAGGAACCACAGTATTTTAAAATCCATTCTTAAAAATGTCTTCTGCTGTAATGCCAACTGATAGAGAGTGTAACTAGTGATGGACAGTCCCCATATGCCACACTGTTTCTACGTATTGTACACCATATCTTTATGGACACAGCTTAACTTGCATTACGATTACCTACTCTTCTTTGTCCCATTGCTCCTTTGTTATGTGCTTAAAGAGTTACATATGTGACTGAAACAACTGTGTTGTGACTGTGAAGTTTATTTGAAGTGTTGTCCTAGTAAAATCTAATAAAAAATGATGTTTACTTCCATAGGGATTGTTTTGAAATTTGGAACATATGTACTACATAGCTTCATATTGGAGACTGTGGGAAAATGTCATGGATTTTAGCATATGTTTGAGGCCAATTTGTAAAATAACCTAGTCTGTGGATAATATATGTTTATTTGGAAGTTCTGTCTGATCTCTAGCAATAGAACATGGAGCTGCAAATCATCTTCTTCCAAGAAAAGCCCAAGCAACCTTGGTGCCTCTGCCAGATATCTCTGATTATCAGCCAAAATCATCAAGTCTTTGCCAGTAAGGTCATAAAACTCCTTTTTGTCAGACTTTTGCCCACAGCTTGACAACAGAGTGCTTCAGAGCTCTCCCACAAATGAGTACCGATTTCCCCCCCCCCCCCCCCCCCCCCAACAAAATTCACAAAATAAAAAAAAGAAAGATTTAATTGCTGTGCGCTGTGAAGCCCTTTGCACTTGCCTTAGAGCAATTTACTGAGGTATGGAGGGGTTCTTATTTCATGGAAAATGTCTTTTCCAGTCTCATCTCTGCTACAGAAGCCTATCACCTCTGGTTCCAATTCTATGCATTAGTATAAAAATTTGAGAAATGCAGCATGAATGCAACATCTGTCAGCGTTTATCAACGTCTTGCTAGTCTAGCTGATATTAAACCCACATGATGATTTCAGACATGCCCATATTGGGCTAATAGGGCATTAAGGAAGAACTGTGCTAGTTTCCTCATAGTAACCACTTAATCATCAGACTCCTTTTTTTTTTTTTTTTTTTAATTAACAGCTTAAAGGATGTGTGCTTAGAGAAGCCCAAAGCTTCCTGTCCTATTCATATAACTGTTTGTTGGTTTGTATTTAGAGCTTACAGTTCTGTATTTGAATTTTCGTCGCTGAGAATCAAGATGTTCTTAAAGTGGTGTTGACTGTATTTTCCTGGACTAATCTCAGTGGTGTGATAACTGAATCACGTGCATAAATTAGCTGTTCTAAAACGAGAAAAAAAAGCCTTGTACAAGCTGAGAGGGTTCATATTGCTATTTCTCAAGTGTGTTAAAAGGAGAAATTATACTAACCTGTTTTTTATAGTTCAGTCTAGCTACTTTATGTTTCTACTCAGAAACCAATGAATAAATCATAAGTGTTACATATGCGTTAATCTAACCAGATCCTCAAGGAAGACTAAGTAGAGCAGCTGTTATTTTTACAGCTGTAGCTCATAATTTGAGTGCTTTCCATTTAGCTAAGTATTCAAATGCTGTCTATTTAAATATAGTGTAGGATTTAGACTTGTGGTAAGTGTATTGATACGATACATCAAGCCTCTTTGCTTTTTTCTGAAGCTCTAATTTTATATCTGAAACTAGCATTTGAACTAGTTTAAAATTAACTTGTACCATGATCCCTTTGGAGAAGGCTTATGTCTTCAAATGTCTCTGCAATGCCTAGTTCAATTGTTAAGTTGAATCTGCGAGTTACTCTCTCAGAATAAGCATTAAATAAAAATGTTAAACTCTGGCTTACATGCAGATCTCCAGTCCAAGGGCATAGCTTCACTGAATTCTCAAGACCTTTGTTCACTGAGTTGAATCTGTACATGTTGAAGAATTGACCTCATAGATACTAAGGGAAGTCTAAGTTATTCTCCACTAAGTCATGGATAAGTTTAGATAGGTACAGCGCTTGCTATTTTGCATTAGGAAATGGTTGTGTTGGTCATTTCTTTCACATAAAGAGCAAAGATTTTGGTGTTTTGGCTAGGCTTTTTTGTTTCAGGACTTAGATGGTGACCCTGTAAAACTGATTTCCCTAAAAGCTATTTATGAAGGAAAATGAGATAATTTATATGTGCCACATGTGGTAAGTAATTACTGGTTTATTCAGATGATTTATGTATAAAATATTGTTATTAATTTTCTGTTTAATATTTAATTTGTCCCAAGTGAAATTGGTTGTAAATGCCATATGAAAACTCACTTTCTAGCTGTGTCCTCCTCTCATAGATACTGCATTTTTTTGAGAGTACATTCAAGCTTTTAGAGGAACTATCAGTAACTCTTCATGGTAGAGATAAAATGCTTGTGTGTGTTTGAACAAGAAAAGAACAGGCTTAGAAACAATTATGGCAAACTAAATTTTCTTTACTAAAGTCAAAGGAAAGAAACAATTCATTATTCCAAAGATGCAGTGTGGTGGCCTAGCATATTGGGACACTAAAGAGGTTTCTGTTTTAGTTTGACAGGTGGTGGCATTAGGGTTATAATTCTGTTATTAGTCAAAGAAAGGCTGGGAGCTATAAATAAAATTAATTTGCTAGCAAACATGCTACTGAAGTACAAATATTCTTTTTCATTTGGTTATTTGGTACTCCTCTGTTCAACTGTGTAAGTCACTTAAATATAATCAGTAATTCTTCAGTCTGTAGGAACTCTTTATGTGATCAAAATGAAATATTGTCACGATCGCTTTTGAAAGATGAGGATTTAGAGCTAGGAAGGAGGGAGAAGGCCCTCAGCCATTTCCCGTGGCTTCTAGTAGTCAAACAGGTAGCATGAGCAATTTGTTGATGAGTGATGCCCTATGTAAGTACACTTTATGCCCAATTAGGTAACGACTGTGTATCACTTTATCAGTGAAGGGAGGAACTGTAATTGATTTCAGAGGGTTGGTACTACACTCTGAATACCTTTAGAAGATATTTTTATGCTGGGCCTGTGAGTTGGTAGCGCCAGGAAGAACTTCACTGCTGATAAAATTCTGTCTGGGACTCTCTTGCAGTATAACACCATAAAATCAGCTTTGCTGGCTGCAAGTGCTGTGTTCCTCCTATTTCACTGGACTGGGGGAAGCTGGCACCATCAGCTGCCCTGTCAATGAGGGGGATGATCTAACTGTGATCTTTTCTGTCCCAGTCTGTGCACACAACAAAGTCCCTTCATATCCTGGCCCTTTGTGAGTATTTATTAAGGGGACACATGCACATTGCTGGAAGTGCTAGATGTTTTCTAATTAGCTGTGGAAAAAATCCTATTATTTTGCATAGCTTTGTGTAGCTGTGCTTCAATTCTTTGGAGGGATAACTGTTTCTGTTCCCTTCAGTGACCATGGAGCCCTTGGCTGCTTCTTGGCTGGCCAGTTTGTTTGATTGACCCATCTGTTTCACTGCACTGAAAGTCTTATGGCTTTTAATCATCAATACATGTGAAGGATAATTCAGTGGATGAGAAAAATGAAGCTTGTTGAAAATATGCCACAGTTGTTTCTCTCCGAGTCTGAATTATGTCCCTGATCAGATCTTTGGGGTTATGAAGCCTTCTTCCATCTAGGGACTTTTAACTGAGGTACTGCATTAGAAGGTTTCTGCATCAGCTTTTTCTGCTGTCAGATTTTTCTGCAATCAGACCTTGTAGTTGTTACTCAGGTACTCTAAAGCTATGTTGCCATAGTAGGGAGCTGGATTAGGATAGAGTCTGAGAGGAAGAGACTTCTGTATTCTCATTTTGGCTCTAATCTATGTCTATGCTTTGATCAGAACTATAATTTGCTGCAGCCATGGTTGCATTCTTAAAAGCTACATTTTTGGTGATTTTTGCACTTTTGTGATTTCATTGGGAATTAAAGTGTAATGAGATTTTTTTTTTTAAAGCACCTGAAAGACCTATCTCAGTCTTTTTGGCACCAAAGTTTAAAAAAGTCAAAAAGCCCTTAAAAATGGTATCCCTTAGTACTAAAACATCAGAAGTTCCTGTTATTTTGGTGTGATTGTAGGATGTGGTTTTCATTATTCCACAATATGCCTTGGCAGTTTACAGTGTTGTAAAGTCCAGAGGAACCTGGGACCTTAAGTGTCTGTCTGCCTGAGGAATCCTGAGGCTCACAAGCATGAGGTTTTGCAACAAAGACTTGGTTTATGGATCACAGAGGGGTTTGTTTTGCTCTGAGGGGGAAAAGGTCCAGTTTTAACCGGATTTGGATGTAGGTTTCTGTGGGAGTCTTATTGACAGCTGCCTCTGTTGCAGATGGAAGCGAGACTGCACTTCACTCATAAGAGAGAAGCAACAACACACTTTATTGATGGAAAACAGTGAGTTAGAGTTCAATGGTAAAGGAGACAGTGATTTAACAAGATTTGATGGCAAGGTACACTTGATTATTTACCACATAGAGGACAGGCTCAGACAAAACTGTCAGGGGGACCCTCCCATTGAGTCATGAGGTTCAGAAAGGACCCCCTTGCTTTCTAAACTCCTTCTCAGAGAGGAGTCTAGGTGCGGCTGGATCCAATCCTAGTCCCAGACTTGGTCAATGGTTTATGTCTAAAGGATTATATATGCGCAATCAATCCTTTATATCACTTAGCTAAGATTTCAAAGTTTAGCATGCTATTAGTCACTTACCAAGTATCTGTTGCGGCAAGGAATCTCTCAACCTCGAGGCATAACCTTGAGAGGTGTCCCTACTCAGGGGGAGATCCCACCGTGCAGGAGAGCTCAACGGGCTCTTGGGCTGCTCGCTATTTACAGGGGTAAGATGATTGACTCCTAGTCATATTTGCATACTGATAACTGTGGTTAGGTGGGCGTATTTCTCACAATAACCAAGGGCTATTGTGTTGTTATCTGGCTCCCGAATCCGCTTTGTTAATGGACGCAGCTATCACTATCAGCATCCATTAATGACTGCCCCTGGTAATTATCGCTTGAGGAGGGTTACAGGAGATAAAGATCAGGGTGGGCGGGGGAGCGCACCGTCACAGCCTCAGAGTTTATATAATGTTGATAGAAGGAGAAATCTCATCTTTATTCTGAGTATTGAGTTAGTTTGACTTTTTGGAAGCAGATGTTTTCACTATTGTCCATGTTTGATTTCCTCACAAAAATAATGATGTTTATTTGCTTTTATTCATTTAATCCAATGTGACATTTTAAATATGAATGTTCCTTTAAGAAACTGAAAATGTAGCAATAACTATTACAGTGTTAAAAACTTTATCCAGCTTAGTAACTTAGGAAAATACAAAGTAGTTGCTAAATGGGAAATACCAAATCAAACTCTAAATCTGAATGGAAAATAAGTTTCATCTCCAGAATAGTTCCTTCTTTATAGAATTTGATTCTGAGCTATAGCAGATATATATCTTGCCTTGAAGGTAAAAAAAGAATGTTATAGAATCATAGAATCATTTAGGTTGGAAAAGACCCTTAAGATCGTCAGGTCCAACCATAAACCTAATACTGCCAAGTCCAACGCTAAATCATGTCCCTAAGGGCCACCTCTACATGTCTTTTAAATACCTCCAGGTCTGGTGACTCAACCACTTCCCTGGGCAGCCTGTTCCAGTGCTTGATAACCTTTTCAGTGAAGAAATTTTTCCCAGTATAACCCAGCATTACTTATTTTCTTGTTCCTGTGTTCTCCAATTTATAAAAGAGGTATAGGATTTTTTTTGCAGGATTTTGTCTGTGTAATTGAGATTTTTAATTTTCTTTATATAGGTTTAAATGATAATCAGGAGAATACTAGGTCAATACCATGCTCAATAGACAAGGCTTATGATTTCATTAATATTTATAAGTTAATACTGTGCTCAATAAGCAATGCCTTCATAATTGGCCTGTAGGAAGATTAAGTAACTAAATATGAAAGGTTAATTTTAGAAAGTAACTGTCAAGCTAAAGGAACAGTGTTGTCAGCTGCGGTGCTTGCTATTCTGTTCAAGATGGTGTGAAACAACTGTTGTAGGACTATTTTGGGGAAAGGGATGAGGCCTCTTCCAGGGTTCAGGTTAGGTGAGAACAGAGACAAGTAGATATATTGTAGATAAGTTCTTATACATGTGATATTTTTTGAGTTACATTATCTTAAAAGCAACAAGTTCAATAATATAATTAGATCTTGGCAAAGAAGTGGGAAGTTAAAAAGATCGTTTTAGGTAATCTCACGTTCTCTGTTTTCTGTAGCATGAGAACGTTTTATGATTTCTCAGTGAAAAAAACCCAAAAGCAAAATTATTCCCTCTAAACACAGTAAAAGCACCTTTTCTTCTTAAAATGTTTTTGCTTGTCTTTTCTTGCATAAAGAATGCTTCCAGTCACAGACAACTGCATAAGTGTTAAAAACACTTTCTTCCGAAACATTGGATACCCAGGGGAGAGAGTAAGAGAGCAAACCACCTGACATGACAGAGGATCTAGAAACACACTGTAGGGAGGTGTTTCAGATGCTTTGGTGGTGAGGATAGAAGATGACCTCTGTAGATTAGAGGAACAGTGCTTTCCCCCTTGTTTCCCCTGTTCTTTCTGGCTGTGGCTCTAGCTTGCTTGCTTGTCCTTTACAGCAGTGCTACAGGGCACTAAGCAATTCAACAGGATAAAATTATCAGCACTTATGAGCAGTTAAAATCTACTGGCAACATATTTCTTCAGTCTTGCCTTGATTGATGAGACAGTCTGTGTATCTCTGGTTGTAATTTGCAGAGAATAACAAGCTCAGAACAGTGTTTCAAAATGGCTTGCTCATACTGATACACAACTATAATTGGAGCAAAAAAATTATGTTTCAAATCCCCCAAGAATATTTCTTTAAAGGGTGTATCTAGCTTCAAGTATGGAGAGTCAGTATAAGAAAGACTAGGGAGTGCACTGTGATTACAAGTTAAACCCTTTATTGTACTTCAGTTCTGCAGTATCTTTGGTTATTTGACTTGCTGGCTTAGTCACAGAAATGGCAGTCTGAAGGGATATTCACATTACGTAGTCCAGCCTCCCACGTGAAGCATGCTGGTATGTGCAGAAGCTTTTCCTGTAAAGATCAGGATGAAAAAGACATTGAGTCTTTCTCTTGTCATCTGTCACTGGGTTCTCTCCCCCGTCTGTCACCCAAATATTTTCTGAACTTCCTTTTACAGCTGTCATGCCCATGGCTTCCCTACTTGTTACCCAAAATGTCCCTCCCTAGGTCTGTCTTCAGGTGAGCTCTGGCCTCCCTGATTTTGTCCCCAAGTTCCTGAACAGTGCTTTATACTCTTCCTTTTTTGCCTGCCCTTGTTTTCATTTCATTTCCTTTTAGCTCATCAAAAAGCTTCTTCCTAAGCCAAGTGGGCCTTCTGCCAAAACCCCTAGCCTTCCCGCACAAGGGCCTCCTTCCTTCCTGAATTCTCAATAAAAATCAGGGAGCTCTTCTGGGAGCTCTTCCCCTTTGTGCCTGTTCCCCTGGGATTTTACTGTGCTGTTCCCTGGAATAAGCCTAAATCCGTGTTTCTAAAATCCCTCCCCACTTTGCTGCTTACCTTTCCAGCCTTTCTTAGTGTCCTCAACTCAGACACCTTGAGGTCACTGCAACCCAGGCCGCTGGACAAGGTTCACCTACTAGTTCATCCTTGTTTGTGAGCAGCAGCTTAAGCAGCGTTACTGCTGGTGAGCCCCAGCGTTTGTGTTAGGAAATTGTCAGCAATGCAGTGCAAGAACTTGGATTGCCAGTGTAGTTCTGTGTTGTCCTCTCAGCAGATGTCCAGGTGGTTAAAACCCCTCCACTTACTTGGTCAGGAAGTCGGTAACACATCCCTTCCCACAGCAGTAAAAGCTTTTTCTGTCTTGCCTCAGAGCCTTGGTCTCCATTCCCTGAAAAAAAAAACCAGTTTAAAGCCACCTCACTGGGTTTAGCAAGCCTGTTTGCAAAGATGTTCTTCCTAGTCCAGATTAGGTGGGTTCTGTCTCTCCCCAGCGGTGGTTCCTCACCACAGACTGTTATGCTGTGACTGAGGAAACCAAATCCTTGCTGGTGACACCAGCTCTGCACTCTGGTGATGGTGTGTGGATGTATTTGCTGCTACCTGGGCCTCTTATCTGGTAAGGATTTATAATGTGTAAGGCAGCGTGGGGACATCAAGGATCTGGCTACATGGTGCAGAACTGTGACCTGCAGGGAGGTCTGAGCTGTAGTCCTGTAAAAGAAGAGAGTCATTTTAGCCTGCTTTGGGTTTGTTTTCCTTTTCCTCAGTTGTGCTGTTTCAAGCAGGTTGAGCGCTGCTCCATACTGCTTGTAGTATCTAAACTAGTTTGTTTGTCTCTGCAGAGCGTTGTGTTGTGAGTAGAATATGCGTCTAATCTGATCTTCTGCATAATGGAGACCAATTTTATTATCTGTATACATCTTCTATCTGATTTCCTTTTCTGAGTTTGGCCTGTGGAACTGATCTCGAGCTCTTACTGTGTGTTTTACAGTTACAATTATCATCTGGCTATGTTTTCTGTGAAATTACTAGTTTTCTTTTAGGGCTGCTGACAGGTTGGAGCTGCCAGGCTGTAGCGTGCAGAGACTGCATGTTTCTCTGTCAGAAGTGGAAAGCCCTATTTACATTTTAAGCTTTACTCAGGAATAGTGGCTGGACTGGAATATCATTCTAATGAGTTTAGAGGATAAATTTCTGGAGGATTTACAGTGCTTCTGTGTGGTGCCTAGCACATAAGGCTCTGGTCTATCTCAGGAATCTCTAGGCACTAGTAAAGTACAAATGCAAAAGTCACCATTGCATAGGACAGATTTCAGGTGTTTCAGCTTTTACAGTGGAGTGCTCAGCAGTGTCCTAGTGTCCTCTTGTAGCCTTTCAGAACCACCTTTGCGTAAGACAGTGCTGATTTTAGAATTCTAAGGATGGCATTTGGGTTGAGATCTAAAGATGTTTTCCTGTTTACGAATTGGAAGTTCAGCCTGGCTGCTTCTTTAAATATTTTATAACAACACACAGTCCAGTAAACTTACATGATTGCTTGGCAACATATAGATTCAGCCTGCACTGTTATGAAGACTAGAAAACCTGTACCAATAAGAAGATGTTCAAATTATCCTTATCTGCTTGAAGCCTCTTCCTTCACAGATGGGAAAATATCATGAATTCTTCACTTCTGTTGAGGATTGCTTGCATAATCTATTATTGTCTGTATGAAAAGCTTTTGGAATCTATGTGCAAGGCAATAAATTAACTCATAATACTTACAGGACTGCCAACTAATAGCTTCATGACCTGGAGAATGAAGATAGCAAAATGATATGTTTGAATAAAGAATTTTTTGTTTGTTTATATAAAAATAAAACAAAATGGTTTGCACAATTTCTGGACAACAGAAGTTGACAGGAACTTAAATAATTAAAAATGTGAGGAGATATTTTAGCAGACATAGATTTGGCTTCAAGAAATAGCATGGCTAAATATGATAGGATCGGCCACAGTTCCTTAAAAAGACAAAAAAAAGAAAAAAGAAAAAATCTTCAAATCAGTGTTGATGAGGAAAAGTTTCAGTTTTGGAAAATGGAGTTAAATGTGATCGTAGGGCATAAAATAAGAAAAAATGAAGGAATCTCTATCAAGTAGCTCCAGTAGAACTGGGTGACTAAGCTGACACAGAGATGATAGAAATGGGTCAAAACATAGCTAATCTATGACAGTTTTAATGGCAAAACAACAAAAGGTATTTTGTAATTGGGAAGTGGATGACGGATAGTTTGTCTCTTCAGGTAACTGGCCGATGGAAAATCAACTTGTTAGCAAGAATAAATGTAAGAAGTATATCTACCCAGAGCAATGCAGTGGCACTGGAAGCTGAAGGGACATATTAGCCTGCTGCCCTGCCCAATCTAGTTTACTCAGCTAGAAATTGCGTGATGTGTTTAGGAGGTCAGGCCAAGTCACCCGGGGGCTTGCTTATGAATCTTGGAATCGCTGAAACTCATCAGTCTGTATCTTTCTTCCATTGATCTTTATAGAATCAAAAGAATAACTGTGCTAAGTAGAAACAGCTCTAAAAGGATATGAAATAGCCACAATTTCCAGTGCCTAGCGGCCTTTTTGGATACTCCTGAAATGGATGCCTTCCACGTGTGTATACTGGTTACAGATATTAGGTATGCCTAGTCCAGCTAGTTTCCAGAATACTTTTGTCCAAGATTTTTAAAGCTGTAATTACACTTTTTTTTTGTGTGTCTGAGAGGTTAGTTTTAAATCACTGGAAAAAAATAAAGACATGAGCATTGCTGTGAATGAGCTGCAATGGCTGGCTGAAAACACTGAATTCGGAGCTCAGAGGAATGCTGACTGGCTATTGTGTATGAGAAAGCTTGGTGTTTTCGGAAGCTTACAAACACAAAAATAAGATGAGCAGGGCAGTATTGCATAGAGAGCTTCAATTAAAATGAAATCATCAGGAGTTGTTCATAGATCTCTCTTCTTTTGTGCTTGAAAAGAGGTCATGCAAGGTGTGTTTTCTGGGGGCTTAATAGACCACTCTGTCTTTCAGCAGTAAAGTTTTTGCCAATTACCCTATCTTTAACCTTCCTTTTATTATGGAAAATTAATTAGAAGGTTCTGGAGAGGAAATGGGCACTAACTGGGGTCTTTATTTTTTTTTATGGCCTATTTAGCTTTGAAAGCGCGAATTAAAGTATTTTCCTAATATTTATAATTAAATCTGTCCTCTCATTCTCCTGTCTTGATGATTACAAAACAAAAGCCCAGACTGCAAGGCTTCAGCCTCTATAATGGAACAAACAGCAGCTATGTCTTTACTGTGCCAGCTGAAACAGAAGCATGAAGAATTTAACCAAGGCAACATGAGATGTACTGAGTCACAGAAGTCTCTTTAAAACAAAAATGTTGGTATTCACCATGTTTGGAAGCTGGGAGCAATATAAAACAGTGAGAGCTAATGTGATAGGATCTGGCTCCAGCTGTAGCGTTGAGTGGAGATTTAATCAGAAAAATGAAATAGTCTAATGTAATTTAGGTTAAGCTTACAAAGAATACAGCTCCTACTGAAATATTCTGAGGTTATTTTAGGTAACTGAAATTGCATACTAATTTTCATCCTCTTACTTAAAATGTAGTTGTCCCTGTTTGAAGAAGTTTACAAAATGATTAGCGGCACTCTTCCAGTCTTATTACCCTGCACAGGTAGGAAGTCTGTCTTTCTGTTTTCGTCTGACATGGCACCTCCCTCACAGCTTGAGTCCTTGGTACGAGGTGTGTATCACAGATTGATAACCACAGAGCAGATGGAGAACAGAATGCCTGGACAGTTATTTTATGAGAAGATCAGGAGTTATGACTTTATAATCTTCCTTCTTGCTATTTTGGAGAGAAGCCATGTTTACTGCCTTTACAGTATGCATTAGCATAGCAAATTATGCTATCAGTCATAACGAGTAGTGCTAGTGGGAGAGGAGGTAAATGGTGAGATTGCAAAAGACGAGCCTGAACCTGAAGAGCTGAGAACCCTGATTGGAAATAAATGTTGATTATGCAGCCTGTGCACTGAAACATTAGTGTCTAATGATAAGTCAAGGCTGAAGAGAACTGAAACAATTTCTTACTCTTTATTTCTTCTACCAGCACCTGCAGACAAACTGAAACAGGAGGCATGGGTGTTTGGCATGTTCTTGTTCTTTGCGCAGGACATGGACAGGAAGCATTAAAGGAAATTGAGGGTTTTCTGCAGAAACATTTTTTTAATATAAAATCCATTTATTATTGGTATTAATTTTTAAGTAAACATACTCAACTTCAGCTTCAGCCTCCTGGAGTCAAATTAAGAAGTGATTTATTTCATTCCAATTGTGACATTTTTATACTTGTAGAACCAAGCTGCAGTGTTTGCTTTGGGTCAAATGTATATTGATTTTTCTTTATCTATGTGAGCTTTTATGATATTTTTTTATAGTTTGTAATTCAGGTCCTTTACAACCCCATCATCTTTCTTCTCTGTGAGTCTGTTTTTCTCTTGCCTTTCTTCTCTTTCATCTTGCAACTCCCTACAGCTCTTCCTGTTTAAGAGATCAGTACCACAATGGTTTAAAAAAATTACAGAGTGGATAGTAAGTGTCTCCACAGTAGCTGGTACAGAAAAAGGAAAAATTTCAGGGAAGTATTTGTTCATGAACTCCACTTCTGATAAATGGTTAAAATCAAAACATTTCCAAATGTTGTGTCTGCATATAAAACAACTGCAGTGAAATGCTGTAAGTTTTGCAGTTGTTATAAAAAAAGAACTTAAGGCAAAGGTCTGTCATCTTACATATGCTGCAAAGCAAAACAGAGCTCTGGGAACTTCTTGTATAGTATTGTTTTTGTTCCACTTTTATACTAGCAGAGGGGATTTTCATCTTGTTTAAATAACAGTGGCACATATCTTCCTCTCTTGTTCCCTGCCATTTTGATGAAGATTTTTCTATATTGAATAGGAGTTCACCTCAGATAACACACTTCAATTAAGGCTTCCTGCAGGAGATCGCAAATATCTGTTGCCATTCTACCTACCTCAACCTATGGGCTACAGTGGGGGAAATAATTCTGGAAAATGTCATGTCCCCAATGTAAGCTGAGAACAGGTTACATTTAATAGGTTGCCCAGAGAAGTTGTTGGGTGTCCCATCCCTGGAAGTGTTCAAGGTCGGGTTGGATGGGGCTTTGAGCAACCTGATCTACTGGAAGATGTCCCTGTCCATGGCAAGGGGGTTGTAACTAGATGATCTTTAAAGGTCTCTTCCAACCCAAACCATTCTATGAATCAGAAGACGTAATAATGGCAATCCAAAGCTTTTTGTGGACACCTCGATGCTGCCCCCCCCCCCCCCTCCTCTTTTATAATACTCCCCCCATTGTTTTGTAAATTACAGCAAATTTCTGCAAAGAGCTCTGTGAAACTACAGAGTCAGCTCCAAAGTGCCTCTGAAGACTTGTCATTCCATTTCAGTTAGTAAGCTGTGACGATCACCATTTTCAACAGTGGGTCTCGTGTTGTCTGATAGTAATTAAAGAATTTCATTGTTAGTATTAATGACAAGCTTTAACAAGCATGTTGTTTGATCATCAGTTCTAGAGCCCCCACCTGATGGTGCAAGAGAAGAAAACAACCATAAAAGTGAGCACTAGAACACTGTACTGGAAGACAAATTACTGTAATGTGAAGAAATACAGAATAATGTGGATGTGGGAAACGAACAAAAGTATCTGAACTGGGAGGACAGAGCTGGTTGAATGCATCTTCAGCATGATCCCATTAAATCTTTTCAACTAGAGCCAATGAATTAAAATAGTATAGCGTCCCTCAGTCGTTATGAATGAATATATGGATACTCCTCTGAAGGTCTGTACAGTTTACATGCCTACTCAGTCTGCTTACCCAGCAGCTTTTCTGCTGTTGACGGCTTAAGAGATGCCCACTCTTCTGATGGTTTGTGTGTGATGTGCAAACTGGTTCGGCCAACAGCTGAACTGAGTTTGTGAATTCATTTTACACTGTTTACAGAACAGTTGTCAGCTCTCAAATACTGTTAATTTGCAACGGTGTCAGGTCAACATCTAGAGGTGAATGTCTCCATATTCCTTTATGAATACCTGGTGCTACTCATCTTTGATTTATAGCTGTTTTAATTTTTTACTTGAATTCCTGTCTCCTTTGTAATTTTTCACCTTTCAAAATTAATTCAAAATAAAATGTGCAAGACAGTAGGTTTTCAGAGTGGAGATACTTCTTACCAAGTTTTTCTAATCCTAAGTTTTATAAGCCTGCATTTTCAGACTTTGAATTTGCTGGTTGTTTTCTGAAACTATTTAGAATTTGGTTTCAAATGTCACAGCAGGTAATTTATCTGTTGGAAGAAGACATTTCTTGTTGGCCTTTTTATTTTGTATGTGTTGAAACGCAATAATTGAAAATGCTCTTGCATTTCCCCACTATATTAGAAGAATGTTTCTTAATGATGTGATATAACTTCAAAGATTAATCACTCATTAAATTTTCTCTATTATTTTGATGCATCGCACCAACTCAGTTAGGATCCAGGAGTAGTATCTAGTCTGAAGTTTGTTTTAGGATACTGAACCTGTTCTTTTTAATGTGTTTAGGTCTTCTTGAAATACTTTTCTTTGGCAGTTTCCATACAGTGCACATTTTGTTTGTCTATTTTTGTCATTATTTTTCTATATTTTTTATTATGACTCCTGTATACGATTGTTTTTGGTAAATGCTAATGTTGTTTATGCTTCAGAAAATGTAAGTTCAAACATCAATCTGAGCAAGCCTTTTCACAGAGCCATGGCAAAATGAGAGAAGTAATAATTATCAAATGACTAAAAATACCAGCCAGAGGTTAGGGACGAATTTAAAAGCAGTGAGGAAATTTTTTTTTTTTAAATGAAAAGCAAATCCTAAATGGATTTGTCTGGAAAGTAAACTTCCTTTAATATTGAGAGATTAGTTGTTGAGTCCTGAATGAAGAAAGACAGATTCACAGCTCTCATATACCTCTAAGAACTGGTTCAGTCTTCTTTAAAGCAAATAGGGTATTTCCGATTAACTTTGAGTAGTGTTGAATCAGTCCTTTGCTACTGCTTTGTAGTCACTGGGGAAACAAACTTGCTTTCTCTTAGATACAGCATTTCCCTTAATGGGCCTCTGCCAACAAAATCCTTGCAACTATTGACAACTTACTTTTCCTGCCATCTATGTATAAGGAATGGTATTAACTATAGGTATTACCTTCTTGCTTTCTACTCGTTGCCTATTTTATGTACAATAAAATGTGTTCTGAGTTTGAAAGATGTCTTAGGGCATCAGGAGTTTAGAGCCAGGGAAAGCAGAATTTTATGGTGCTTTTTGTGCTGGAGCATAATGTGGTTTTTTTTTCCCCTCACGTAATTAATTCATTAATTTGTTATAGATAATAATGCTCTTGTGTTTCTTTATTTTTTAATTTAAACTATTATCAATGTGTAGGTATGCTTTGACCTTGCTTCTGTGAAAGGAAGGAATGTTTAGGAAGGGGTATGATCTTGCCTTGAGCTCCTGTAGTAACAGCTTAACGGTACAGAAATTGCATGCTAACACTCAGACCCATACTCTGACTCTTTAGCTTAGCAGTGTAGGCAAACCACAGTGCCTCCACGGTGCCAGTTTGGCTTGACCCCACACTTTGTTTGCTCACTTGTGATAATTTAGCTCCTGCACTTCCTTTTGAAGTAGTTCCCTTCAAGAGAAAACTCAGGCACAGCAAGCGAGATAGTGTATTCAAGGTCTGCTCTAGGCAGTACAGATGTTAACCATGCCAAGTTTGACTGTTCTTCAGCACTGTCCCAGCAGTACTTGCATCTTTGTATGCCCTAGCCTGACCTACTTCTGTGCATGTGCCTTTGGCATCATGCTTTAATTCTGGTATGGTGCAACACAACTTTCTTAGCATTTCAAGCACTTTGAACTGAAAAAAAAAACCCCAACAAACCAACAGTCATTGCGTCTCAGGGGCACCATATGTAGCCCAGAGGAGTTACAAGCCGAGTGCTGTGCAATGTGAACATGAATCTAGCTGGTCTGAAAGGTGCTAGTCCACAGCAATGTGGATGTGAACCAGCCCACTTTAACTGGAGTAGGACACAAGACTGTCTCTGTCTGGTCCACAAACATGATAGAGATGTACTGCTGATCATACCATGTTTCGGTATGAGGCAAGCTGCTCTTGTTAAGAGCCAGCAGGTGTTCCAAATGTTGCCATTTCTTAGCAAAAGTTGCGATATGCTAATTTTCAGACTTAAAAGCCCTAACTGATGTTACATTTAAAAAGCACTACATTAAACTCTGAGATAGTCTAAGTAAAAAGCACTTCATTTCAAAAAATGCACACGCCCCCCCGAATTTCTGTTTTCTGATTAAAATGTATGTAATTATAAGTTGGGCTAAAATTGCTCATGCATAAGTATCCCTATAGACTATTGAAAATGCCCTGACAGAGAACACTGTGGACCTTCTTGCCACAGGGCAGGGTGTTAGTTTTCATATGCTCAAGAATAATTGGATACATTCATGGAAGAAAGATCCAGGAGAGACTGACTGAAATCCAAAAGCTGTATTCTGAGGTAGTCCCTGACCTACAAATTGCTGGAGCCCAGGAGAGGACTCTCTATGCTGCCCCTGTTCTTTATATTCCTCCTGAGGCTGCTGTTCCTGACAGGATGCTGAGATATAGGGGTCTTTGAGCATGTATGGCTGATTTTATGTTCTTGTTTGCAGATCCCAATAATACCTGCTGTTGCAAGTGTTGGATTTTCACTCTTCTTCATGCTCAAACGTATTCAGTCTCATTTTAGTAAAGGGATAAGAGAAACTGCTGCAAATGAAGAGTAAATTCTGAATGTGCATCTTGTTGACGTTGTCCTTTACAGAGCTGGAAACTTTGTCATACCACAGCAGTATTATGTAAGAGAATGGGGGTGCATAAATGTTGCTGCAAAGCATACAAATACTGTATCATTGTCCCTTAGGGCTGATCTTCTGAAAGACACAAACAGAAGATGACTGTGGAATGAGAATGTAACATACAGGAAAAGAAGCATATTAAAAAATTGGCACAGTTTGGTTATATGCAAATGGTGGTATAGGTCTCTTCTTCTTTTTGCATGTTTTTTAAATGAAACTAGAGGTAAGGAATTTTTATAATGTTAATTTATACATTGGTATATTTGCAATTAAAACAGAGGGTGTGTGTCCAGAACTGAGTAAGCCAGGAATAAAGCGGAAGGGTGAAGGGGCCAGCACAAAAAGCCAGAGGAATCCTTTTTTTCCATCAAGAACAGAAGGGACATCCCATGGCTATCACCATCCACATGCTAGCTTTCTACATGATACCAGTAATAGGGACATTAATTTTGGCTTGTAATTGCAATTGATAATCAGTTTCACAATATTTTTGTATTTTATTTGACCATCAGTTGTGATTACAAGAAAATTGAGAACCATGGCTAAACTTTGTTCTTTAACTTGTGCTGCATCATATATATGATGAAAACACTTCTTCATGCCTTACTAAGCATATTGTAACTCTAGAAGGAAATGGCATTTGAGTTACATTTGTGGGCTTAAGTATAAACTACTTTGGTTTATAGATTTAAATTGATCCTGGCAGCTTCTTACCTTTCTGTTACTGAAGTTTTATGAATATAAGTTATTGGTTTTCTGCTTAAAAGTCAGAGGCTTGCTGGTATACCACGTTATGCTTTAGTAATACTATGGTGATGTGGATTAGTGATTTTGTATTTTTGAACATGTTTGATGAACACCTTTTCCAATCCTTGTATAGTGGTTATTTGCTTAATGCACAATTGTTTTTGCAGTTGCTAAACTCATCCTTTCATAGTGCCTATTGATTTCGAAGTGATACTTCTGCTTTTTTCCCAGTTTTTGTGACCTGAATGTATCTCTTGAGATTGCTGTGGTAATAACTTCTATTTTCTTTATCTGCTGTGTGTATTAATTTTAGTCTGTACTGATTTTAGCTATAACAAAAAGAACTAGAACAGAAGCACTGACCTATTTGTATTGTGTTAGATAATATACATCTTCAGTATGAAGTCAGGTGCATCTTCAAAATGGGTCATGTCCTGAAATCCTGACTAAAGTTTATTTGAAGTTCAGCATATTTTTAAAAATGAGACACAAAAGCCTCACTAATATGGTACAAAAGTGAGAAATTCACCTATAACTCCATTGTCAGTTCACAAATTGCATAAAAATATCTGTAAAGTCATAACAGTTAATTGAGGGTCTGTTCTTCCTGATTTGTCCCTAAAACTTCCGCATTTCCAAGTCATTTTACTAGCTGTTATTTAGTTGATAAGATATAAAAGCCAACTCCCAAATCTGTGCATACAGTAAACATCTCAGATTTTTATACAGAATTAGGTAATGTCCAATTACGTAATGTGCAACTTTATATACCTAGCTTAAATGTGACTTTAAAATAAAATTCCATATAGTGGATAATATTGATGGTGCTGTTCAAATGATTTCTCCATAATTTTCCAGAAGTGTAGCTGATTTTGAACAGGAGTCGATACCTTTATAGATATAATTTTTTATTTTAAATGTACTAACTTTATTAAAGATGCTATATAAACAATATTAGTAGGGACAGTGTCCTGTCTGTCCTTTCAATATTCATTTATGTTTTATCTTTATTTATTATTAGATTCTGCATCTTTTGTCCTTTAAAATTTCTTCATGCAAAGGGCATTCCTGGGATTAATAACTGTAGAGCCTGGCCCCTAGGCTGTAAGTCCTTAGACTCGCTTTGAAACCTAGAGGCAGCCACTTTCTTAAACTGTGGTGCTTGCATTAAGAAGGGAAAATAACTTTTGAGTTCTTCTGTTTAGCTGTTAACATTTTATAGCTGTGCAGGCATGTCATGAAAGAGCCATGTCATGGTTTGCTCTGGCTTCTTTTTATTCTTTAAGTTCCCAGTGGGAACTGTAAATCCAGGTTCAAATGTGTCATTGAGTTGGTTATAAAATCTAGATTTATCTTATGTTCTTCACCTTTGCAATGAGCACTGGAATACCTAAGTACTCTTATTAAGAAAGAGTCAGGTTTCCATTGCTCATTTATTCTAAATCTTTGGAAAATATTAGATGCATTCAACTGTTCCTTCTGCAACTTTTAAAAAAGCTTTAAAATCTATTTTATTTTGGTTTTTTTTTAATTGAAAATCTTTTATATTATTATATATTTATATTAATTATATTATTATGTATTTTCTTCAAAATAGATCTTTCTCTAATCACTAGTATCTGGAAACAGATTTGAAAGTTGGGAAGGCTAGATTTGAGAGGATCTGTATGTGTAGTAAAGATCAGCTGCTTCTTTAGATGGCCTAATGTCTTAATGGCATATATATAAAGATACTTATGAGACCTTTTATTGCATGTTTGTGTTGTCTATTTTTAGCATTGTTTTTCAAACTTGTTGTTAGTTTCTGTAGAAATGCAGTGCAACTCAACTAGAATTTATTTTCTGTCTTACATCATAAATTATGATTTGGTGCTTAAAAGATCTTGGTAAAAGCTCTTTCATTTATGTGCTGGATACTCTCCTTTAACGTGTGGTGTAGTTGAATTGCACATAATTAGTGTTTCAGAGGTGGTTGTAGTTTTTGTTTGTTGTTTTTAGGGGGAGTAAAATTACAAGTTTTAAATCTTACATAAGAATTTTCAAAATTATACTGTCAAAATAAGAAGCTGTGCCACTCTTGCAGTTTTCTTCCATCTTTGGTTCTCTTCAAGGGCTGGGGATATGCCCAGAACAACACTTGAATTTTAGAAATGTGGTGCTAGTGCCAAGTGTGCCAAAGCAGATGCTCGTTTGTACAAGAACGAAGCAAGAAGGGCCCCAGTCTTGCATAATCTGATCCATGCAAAAGTTCCTATAGAATCAGCCTGCTTCAAGAGGGAGTCCTTTGTGAAATCGGTGAAGGTCCTTGTGAAATAAGGAATGGGATCAGTCCATGGTGTGGAGCCTTGATTTGTTTGTATAGTGCTGCTTTGTATTGATAGAAAATGGATAAAAACCTGGGTATAGAATGCTGAAAAAATCTGTGTAAAAAGTAGGACAAAGTGCTTATCAGCTTTGTGCAATTAGGATTGCTCTGTTGTGGTAGAGTTTTAAAATACATTTACATTTAGAATATTTATTCTTACTGAAAATTAAAATCGAGTGATATGATTCACCTTTTTTTTTGACAAACCACATAAGTAGGGCTATTTCCCATACGCCAGAGTGTTTAGAGTAAGGTCAGTTTTCATTGTAATTAATTGTGTGTTCGATTACAGTTCACAACACTTGATAGTAGAAATTTTTCTGCCAGTCTTGTTAGATAGGGAATATTCCTCTTGGAACATTACTTCAAAATTTGAACTTGGAACTTTTAAAGGTCTCCAGATCAAACAGGTTAGTAGCTATATGAAGAGTGTGCAGAACTTGACAGAAACCTATTGGGCAACACAGAGATCAGTGACAGCACTTTGCGTGAAGAAATGACCAAATCAATCAACTTATCCTGGGGACCCGTGGATTTTGATGAAGTTGTCTTACAACTGTTTCTTCGACATGCTTCACACCAGTGAAGGACTTCGTCCTGCTTTTTCTTATCGGCTGTGATGTGGTTAAATTGTCTGCCCTGAATGAAAACCTAATTTGCACATATTTTGGCTTGGGCAGTATTTCCCCTTTCTGTTCTGTGGATGGGCTCTTGGAAGCCATTTCCTTTGATAAGGCTTCTACCTCAATAACAGAAAATCCTACTAAGAAGAAAATTGATTGGCCTGGCCCTGATGCTTGCTTTGGCAGGTGTCAGTAAGAAGCTGCTGGATATGGAGAGGAGTAGAGGAAAGATAAGCTCTTATGAGAAATAAGATAATAAGGTAATATGAGAATAAGATAAATAGCTTATCAAAATAAGCTAGTAGAAATTTCAGAACGTCTTTGATAAATAGTAATATAAAACTTTAGACACCTACACATTGTGCTACATAGAAGTGTGCCAAAAGATACTGGATATTCTGTGTAACAGTCGTTACCTTCAGAGTCCACTGCATGAAGATAACAGGCTGAGCGTGCAGCTTTGGATCTCCATGCATTGCTTTCAGTGATGTAAAAAAACCTGGAAATAATTGCAAATGAAATTTGCCATTCAAAGGCAGATCAATTGCATTCATTTTCTGTATGATAAGAAAGGGTAGCAGTAGCAGTTGGCTGCTAATTATGAATACGACATAGCATTTTTTAACCTTGCAATCTTCAATTTTGAGTGCTTATTTTAGGCATTAAGCTGGAAAAGGTTTGGAAGCAAGCCAAATGTCAGTGGTGTTACTGTTTTACACTTTATCACAGCATCCAGTCCAAAGGATGCATCTGAGTCTTCCTGCACTTCTAAAGCAAATCCAAGTGGTTTCTTAGGTTTTGCTGATCTACCTATTCCCTTGTTGTATTCTTTTTTTTTTTTAATTATACAGCCATTATTTGATGGAAAACTCCCCACCACCCTTTGACTGTACTAGCAAAAGGAAGAGATGTCAGAATCCTGTTAGCTTTAGTTTCGGGATTTATGTGATTTTTAACATTAGCAGCATATGGTTTACTTGTCTTGTAAATTGTATTTGTAAGAAGACATTATCCCCTGATCCTGCAAAGCTGAGAATAATGATCTGAAGTGTGAAGCCTGTGAAAGATACGATTCAGTATGAAGAGTGAATAAAAATCTTATGATGCTTATAATCATATGCACTAATCCATACTATCTAGGTATTGTTGGAGAATAAAAATAAAGAAGGAAAGAGTAAAATTCAATAACCATGTTTTTAAATTCCGAGAAATATTAATATTTTGAAATAGGAATATATATATGGGGGTTGGACTAGATGACCTTTAAATGTCCCTTCCAAACCAAACCATTCTATGATTCTATGATTAGTGTTTTAAATAATGCTCATTGAGTTTTGGTGGTTTTTTTTAAATACAATTTTTAATTAGCAGCTACACATGCCATTTGATACTGTAAAATTGGTCTCTTATTTTGGTACAGAGTAAGTAATTAATGATTCATCTGTTCTTATAGCTAGCCAATTTATATTTTATGTTGCCAGCTGGTTTATGATATGTCAAAGACACAGAGAAAGCTATCATGGGTGTACTACATTAAAAATACAGTCTTTATCTATTGGTACATAGATACAAACTAATCAGAAAGTGGAATTATGACCTTGCATTACTGAAGATATTATGAAAACTGCATGTTTTTAAAATTATGACAAACAGATAGCATATAAGCAAGAAAAGACAAAAGCACTTAGTGGTTGCATTTCCACAAATGAGTGGAGCTTTCTGTAACTGGAAATGGAGCATTAAGTTACTTGCCAATGAGATTTTTACCAGCCCCCTTAACTGGATCGTCAATGTCATACGTTGGGAGGTACTTATATTACGGGGTGTTCTCTTTAATTTTATCATTTTTACTGTGTCAGCTTTTATTATCATTAACAACTAGGCTCACAGACTCAATTGTGTCCCAGCAGGATTTCAGATTATTCCTCAAATTACAGCAATTTGTCATGATGTCAATGTTTTTTAACCTATAACCCTAGGTTACCTACAGAGCCTGCAGAGACCGGATTTCGCATGCCACAGATTCAATTTATATTGTATGTAAACAATTACAGTGCTTCACAAACAAACAAAAGGCAGGCAAAGTCAAAACTAAGGGTCGAAGTCTAGCTTGTCATGAATCCATTCTAATTGGATTTTTTTTTTTTCCCCCCAAACGGGATACAGGCAATGCAATAGTATCGGCTCTTTACCATAAAATGAAGTAGGAGTGAGTTAGACTCTTGTTAATGGCAGAAACTCTACCATTGGTGGCAGCAACAGAATTTAGAAGAATCACTGTTATGACTAGTATTTCTCATGATACATGACTTTAAAAGTTTTCAAGACTTTTAATGGTATTATAAGAGAGAAACAAGCAAAATGGTCTTGAAGCTGAAAGAATGTTCAAGTTCAGGGACACCCAAAGCTGGGGAAGAGAAGGGAGGAGAGCAACCGTTCATCCTCTGGTAGCTCGTGTGACATCCCTAGGTGTCTTCAATGCTGGGGATGGGGACAGGTGGCCCGAGAGCCCTGAATTGGCCCTGCCAACTATGACGGCCAGAGCTGTCTTACAGGACACAACTGTGCTCACGCTTACCCGCACAAACAAGCTGTAGGACAACTCAGCTGCAGAGTGGAGGTTGGCACAAATTTACTGTCTTCATAAATTGTGTGTGGTATTGAAGTGACTGAGGGGGAATCTGATTGCTAAATGTAATGTAGAATTGCATTTCTTTTGTTGTCTTTTTATTCCTTTGTTACTATTTCAAATACTGCAACCATATGTTTACCTGCTCTTTTATTCTTGAACTTTGCCTGTAACAAGCTATTCTTACAGAATCACAGAATGGTTGAGGTTGGAAGGGACCTCTGGAGGTCGTCTGGTCACCCCTGCTCAAGCAGGGTTACCTAGTGCTGGTTACCCAGGACCACGTCCAGATGGTTTTTGAATATCTCCGAGGACGGAGACTCTACAACCTCCCTGGGCAACCTGTGCCAGTGCTTGGTCACTCTCACAGTAAAAAAAGTATTTCCTGATGTTCAGAGGGAACCTCCTGTGTTCCAGTTTGTGCCCATTGCTCCTGTCACTGGGCACCACTGGAAAGAGCCTGGCTCCATCTCCATCGCACCCTCCCTTCAGGTATTTGTATACATTGATAAGATCCCCCTGAGCTTTCTCTTCTCGAGGCTGAACAGTCCCAGCTCTCTCAGCCTTTCCTCATAGGAGAGGTGTTTCAGTCCATCATTCCGGTTCCATTTTCATGGCCTTTTGTTGGACTCTCTCCAGTCTGTCCATGTCTCTTGTACTGGGGAGCCCAGAACTGGACTCCAGTGTGGCCTCACCGGTGCTGAGTAGAGGGGAAGGATCACCTCCCTCCACCTGCTGGCAATGCGTTGTCTAATGCAGCCCCGGATACCATTACCCTTCTTTGCTGCAAGGTCACATTGCTGGTTCATGTTCAACCTGGTGTCCACCAGGACCCCCAGGTCCTTTCCTGCCAAGCTGCTTTCCAGCTGGGTGGCCCCCAGCATATATTAGGGCCTGGGGCTGTTCCTCCCCAGGTGCAGGACTTTGCACTTCCCCTTGTAGAACTTCATGATCTTAGAGTTATTGGGCAAACTCCAGCTATTCCAGAGACAAACTGGGAGCTTTCCAGATCACTCTCTCTAATTTGGCAGAAACCCAGTTTTTGTTAGAGCTGGGTCATATACCCTCCCCCACCACTGCAAAGTGCTGGCTTTGGGGACTGGTGGTGTGGAAATGTAAGACAAATTTCTAAGAGTAGAAGGAATCACAGATCATCCCATAACTTGAAAATATCGAATTTTCCCAGGTGTGCTCTCCATTGTGTTTCAAGGACAAACACTGCTTCTCAAAACTTTTTTCCTGTTGGGTGTTATATAGTCTTTCCTTCATTTGATTTTTCATTACAACTGAATGACATCATTGTTTCATGAGTTCATGTTGTGGTATTTGAATGATGTCATCATAAGGTCTTAATGACCTCATGGACTTACAGTAATTCAAGCAGTAGCAATTACTGGTATGGTCAGATCTCAAAAATAAGACTGTCAAATGTAAATATGAAATCTTAATGAGGTATCCATAAAATGTAAGGTATGGTGTATATACTAGTTCTGATTGCATTGTTTCTGACAATTGGCTAGAAGTCTGGCAGTGCTACAGAAATGTCATGCTGTTAAATAACACTATTGAAGTTTTTCCTAGCTTCAAATAACAAATTTTCCATTAGCCACATTGTTTCTACAGTCCTATGTTGGTATTGTTTCATTTTGATATATCTACAACAGTGATAATGCAGTTATTTCCAAGGGCTGGGGTGATTTTGCCTCTTTAAGCAGCTGTATTGCTCCCAAACTGTGTTTTCTGGTTGTATGTGATTCCTCATTCCTGGTGATGGAAGCTGTGAATGGGCTTATCCACAGTTTTGTTTGCCAGCAGCAGGTACGGGGCTCTTCGCTGGCTTCTTCCTCATTCTGATTACTGTCACCTCAAAGGTGGAAGGATTGATACTCAGTGGCCATCTTATATGAATTTCCATGCTCTCTGAAGCACCATTAACATTTTCACCCCCGTTAAACATGTCTTTCCATTTGATTCTGGATGATTATTTCCATTTTGGAAAATTTGCATAACGTGGCAAAATACAGAAATCCAACATTGCTACTTGTGTGCTTCAGTCTGAAAACTGATCTGCATTTCAGCAAAATGCTGAATTTCAGAATGGTGAAATGCAAATTTTTTTTGCTCAGAATACAGAATCATTGTAGTGAACATTGTTTCATGCAAAGAGGCTATTCCTGGAAAAAAAAATTGGTAGTCTTTCAGAAGTTTGAGATTTAGGAGACCTGGCTATAGGAAATCACTTGCAGTAAAGTGGAATCTTAGTAAATCCTTGTTACGGTGAGTGCCCTGTCATCAAGGGTTATGCTGCCAAAGTGAGGGTGCAGGAGTCGAGCTCAGTGGACACCCAGTAAATAAAAATGATAGATTTAGGATTCTTGGAGCGTTAGACCTTTTATCAAATTATTTTGGTGTAGTGTTGCAAGAAGAAAAAAAAATAGCTTTCTGGGGAAGCCTTGACTAGAACAGAATAAACTGAAAACAGTTTTATTATAAAAAATCTCTACAGTTAAAAATAGTTGTTTTAGTGAAATACAGAGGCTGAACATGGCTGCTGTGCAAAATGGGGGGATAGATTGGCAAAAATCTGGTGCGTCGGCTTCCAGACCCCCAGTTCTGGGGGCTGTAGCTGTTGCTAAGAAATGAGAGGCTCTGCCTCCTTGGGATTGCAAGAGCCCTTCTCCCCGCAGCCTTCAAGTTCAAACCCCACTTCAGTCTAGCTTAAAAGAAACTAACGAGACTGCAGTTCTTAAGTGTTATTTTGTAAATATGAAGTAGAGATCAAACCTCTGTGTTCTCAGCCTCTCCATCACTATAAGCAAGTAGCTGGTGAATGGCATGCCTTTAGAAAGGAATTTGGTTAGCCACAGTGTTATTGAAGAACTTCAATTAAGCTTTCAGGTTAAATGGCTTTTGTGTTTTGTATTTTACTTACCAACACATATAGATAGATAGATAGTTTACTGTGCTTTCTCTGAAATGATACTGTATTAAATTACTGGTTTATACATGTGTTTGGTGAACTGGAAATGCTCATGTCTATCAGTTACATTGGTGCAAATGAAAGATAAATCTTCCCAGTTTGTTATAGATAAATTGAATAATTAAGGAGCCACTCTTAATTACTGTCCAAGGAGTCATAGAAGTTACAATTCTAAGTGTGTTACCAAGTAAGTCTTCAGATTAAATTTCTTGAAATAGAACTATGCAAAGTGCATACTGCCAGAGGTTTCTGCCACATCTTATTTGAAGGAATCATTTACAATCTAATTGCATCTGGTTAAAATTTTTAAAAGTGCTTAACTGATGTGAGGATGAGATTTATGGTTAGATCCTAAACAGGGCTTAGGTGTATGCTTAAATACAAATGTGATAAACACAAATATATGTAATCAAGCTCATCATCTGCCTATTTGTGGGAATGGCTAAACTTACTAGGTTGTTCCCATTGCTCCACTGCTTCCGTTCCAGTCCTCAGATCACTGGTCACTGTGCCCTTAGGCATGGTATCTCATAGATGGTCTTCCTCGCCCCTCCCCGGGGAGTTGTTCCTTGAAGCTTAGAGATACCATTCTCTTTTCTTTGATTTATAATTGTCTTAAGCATACCATTATTGCATTACTTTTCCCATGCTCTGGTCTCTTCATTGCGCTGGCTCAGCACTTCATTAGTTGAAATTAGTTCTTTCTGTTACAGACTATAGATATTTTAAGGCCTAGCATTTATGCTTGCTCAGCAGCTGCGTTAGTCCCTGTCTAGCTCTAAGTAAGGTGAAATATAGTTTTGCAGAGTTTAGCAAAAATTGTACCATTAAGTGGCCACCCCTCCCCCCCCCCCCTTTTTTTTTTTTGGTTAAAGTGGTTAGTGACATGCTAGGGCTTGGCTTTGCTTAGCAGACCTTTCTTTTCCAACAGCAAGTTGTGCTGAGGCCTTTTGGCCTGTGTTGGGTGAGGGCTCCTGTTCCCTCCTTTGCCAAGTTGAATTTCCTCTTACACACAGTTGCATGTAGCTGTGGTTCCAGATCCTATTTGGATGAATGTTTCTCTTATGTGCATAAAGTAACTGCAAGTGCAAAAACTTGAACTGACCTCAAGTTGGGCTCAGAAAGCCCAAAATTTCCTTGCTGTGGTGAGCGTCTCAATCACTAAGACACAGATTTGTGTTCTTTTTAGTTGGGATCATTTCTGGTTCCACAAACACTGCATTTTTTGTTGACATCTGGTGCAACTTCAGCAGGAGGTATGGTAAACGTCCATACCCAGAATTTTTTTCTCTTGAACTAAAATGAAATTATATTGGATTTCCCATGTGAGTTATCAGCATGCTATTATATAATAAGGTAAGACTGTCTCCCAGGTTTTTTTGGGAATATTTAGTGGCACCAACTATTAGGACTGTATTCATATTCAGGCTCTAGATCTTACATCAGCAAGCATGTCTCCTTTGTGATCTTATTTGAGACCTCTAAACTCTAGAAAGGAACGTATGTGCCTTTGTGTTTAGTGTTTCAGGGTGCTGATTCTAGGGAGCTCCGCCCTGAGTTGGCAGTTTCCGCACTGGATAGGCTGAGCACTTCACCCCGTGTTTCCAGATTCTCCTTGGGGCCAGGCGCCTCTGCTGTTTTCATTGCAACACTTCATTTGTAGGTACTTAGTCCTTTATTAGGTTGCAAAATCAATTAATAACTTTCCACTTATACTCTCCCTTGTAAGTATAGTTCAAAATAAACAACGTGTTTTCCTTTATTTAATTTGCACTTACTATGTCTTGAGCCACAATAAAAATGATTCCTTTCGATGTTTGTGCTTCCATTCCTTTCAATTTATTCCTATAAGGGGTCTTCTCAATCATTGTTTACCTTGTAATTCTCTGTTTCCAATGCCAAATCACCTCTGTGATTTCTTCTTTTTTCCTGAATTTTGATTCCTGCTGTTGGTGTGAGGGTGGCCAGAAGTGGAACACAACATTTTGGTGCATTTGCTGTTTACTGCAATGTAGTATGGGGTTTCATACTCCTCAAAATTTGGGTTTTAGCATGTCTTGCTAGCACTGAATGAAAATAAAAGTTTGCTTGCTTTCTACATTTCTGCTTACAAATTACTTTTTTTCTCACACCATTGAATGCTTATGTGTTTGTTTTCTGTTAGGTTTTTTTTTCTTTTTCTCTTTTAATAGCTTGAATTTGTTTTTAGCTTTTGTTTTACCAAGTGAGTATTATTTCAGAGATTGCAGCTCTTACTGCAGCAGGTGCAGCATTTTTTACTGTACTTCAGATGCTACAGTAATTTAAATATTTGGATGATCTGGAGGAAAGGCTAACAGCAAAACCATTGTTTATATTGACACAATTTGTTTCTGAGAGATTTCCTCTCCTGAGGCTGTACCAACAATATTGCAGTAAATTTTACATACAAGAAAAAATTTAGCACTGTATCATTTTCTAGAACAGCTTTTTTGTTCTGCAGCAGTTCCTTCTCACTGGTCCAGAATGGCTGGGGTCCACAGGTGTTCCCAAATAGCTGGATTTGCATGTCTCCTCAGTTATTGTAGAACAGAGAAATATGTAACTACTCTTTGTGGTGTAAGGTAACGCTGGAGAAGAAAAAGCTGTTTGCACTATGCCTATCTGAATTAATTAAACACATTGGTGGAAGGAAGGAGTCAGGATGAATGTCCTGTCATATGTCATGTCATTTCTCTCCAGTCTTGTGAAAAGCATAGTCTTTTGCGCTAAGTTCCCTTCAAAGCTGTCATCTTTGTATGAATGTGTGTAGAATGCAAAGACAGTAATAAATGATCCTGTAAGTTGATTTTGTTTAATAGACTTGCCATGTGCAGGAAGTGTTCTTGAATTATTATTTCCTGAAATATTTTGAGTTCTGAATTAGCAAAATGTTAGGAAGAGTGGCTGTGGTTTGCTTTTTAATGTGAAAGCAAATACAATCTGCTAATTTGATTTGAGTTTTAATTATTTGCTTAAGTCTCAAAAATGTTTTAGAGGTGTTACAAATTCTCAGGCAGCTTCTGATATTTTATGACAGGTCATAGTATTTAAAAGAATTTCCTCTGTTTCCTCTCTTAATCTTGTGCAGAAAGTTTGTCTCTTTGTACCTGCTTTGATGTCTTTTCTCTTGGTTTTTTTTCTGTTGAAATTGTTCAAGCTCCATCTCTCCAGGATTTCTATATCTTACATCTTAATCCTCTCAGTATGCTGATTTTTGGAAGCTGTTTTAGAAACTGCTTTCCTTTTGCAGTGTTTTGACTGTGTAGTAGCCTCACCACACAGGTGCCACGTCAGGATACTGCTTAAATGTGTGTTTCAGTCCATTGGTATTCAGGAAGGATGTATGTGACTCTTAGCATGGGTTTGAATACTGTTCTCACTTGATTCCCTCCCTCTCTTCCCAATTTCATTCTTGCACAAATATGCACGCAAGCTGGTCTTCAAAGTCTAAGGGAGTTCTGTCAGTGCTTGTATCCCCGCTCTAAATTCCTTTTTCAGGCCGCTTACTGATCTATGTTTTATAGCATCATTTCTTTGGTTTGTCCAGTACCTCTAAGTGACAACTTTGTACTCATTTCACACCAAGTGCATTTTTGTAGGTTCTCTGTTAGTCTCTTTTCAGGCTTTCCTGTCTCAGCTAGCTTCACGTCCCACTCCAGAGCCTGACATCTACAAAGTTATTTGGGATGTGGGTCGTCTTGTCTTAGGGTATGAAGTTAGTTTTGTAATTGCTGCCTCGCCTGGCTATGGAGTGATAGGTCTTGTCTGGAAACTATTTCTGACAGTGTGCTGGGTGAAGTGCTGGGGTGGCAGCATGCAGTTCAGCTCCTGAGGCTCTGCTGTTGTGACAGCACCCATCAGCAACCTCTAGTGCTGCGTGCTCTGGTGCCTGTGATCCGTTCATCGTGAACAGCCACTGAAACATCTTCACTTCATGATTTCCAGCCCTTTCCAGCAGGATTTTAGCTATCCTTCTTAGGACCTACTGCTGCTTTGCAGGTTCATAATTTTTCAGTAGCATGGATAGATTTCCTGCTTTTTGTGTGCGTAAAAGGATGTAATAACAATGTTACTTTGAATAAACTGCATGCATCACGATTTTATGGGCTTGCATGCAGAGGCATACATTTCAAAAGTTTTTCTCCCTGGCACAACAGTAGAACATGGTAGTGAGTTGCTGATGTTGCAGGGTAATTCAGAGAGAGGATACTATCACAGGTATCACTTTAGAGAAAAAGTGTCCCATGCACACCAGGCAATGCTAACAAGGTACATGCTGCCTCATACAGTAGGTATGAGGCAGCATGCAAGTGATGCTGTAAGTATTTAAGTTAATTAACATCTGTCTAAAGTATTTATAAAACTAACCTAAATTTGCAAAATTAATAGTATGTTTTATCTAGCATGTAATGCAATGATACCAACCCCAACGTATTATTTCTCGTTTGGAATATATATTTATATATTTATATTTGTATTTCAATTTGAGAAACTGTTGGGAGCAGAGTAACCTTTGTTGTAAGTAGAGGCTAAGCTGGAAGTATTTGTTTCAACAGTTGTCCCCAACCCTGCCTTCCTCCTCAGGCTCCAGTTCTGTTTGTTCATCAGTGTGCCTGGCTTGCTTGGCAGTGACAGTGATAGATTTTCTATTTGGGACTCATCTCGAACCCTTCTTCTAGGTGGCTGTAGTTTCTACATCATCTTTTTTTGTGATGCTGGAGTATCTGTGGAGTAAATAATCTGCCTCGTGTTTTAGAAGACACGGAAGCTTGTTTTAGGAACAGATGAGCTTTATTAGCTTGGGAACAGTGTCTCATAAGTATCAGCGTGTTCAGGGGTCCTGCATCAGTCTCCATTTGATGACTGTAGTGGGGAAGATAGTATTTATGCCCAAGTAATTTTTTGTTTAAATAGGCAAGACAGTGGAAGAGTGAAAAAGAAGCACAAGGAAGGAAAATGCCTCACAGCTGGAATTAGTGCTTGGTCTTTGATGCCCCATCCTGTGCTCTTTCCCGTGGACCACTCTTCCCATTTTTGATGCAGTCACTGGATAGGCTTAATCTCCAAATTAGTAAGTTCTGGGAAAACTTCCAGCTTCTCCTTTTGGCATTTTGCCTGTTCTTTCTGCTTTTCCTTCCCCTATCACTTTGCAACCTTGCTTTCCATCTCTCTAGATAAATCTAGATCCTGTTGGAATCTGTTACGGTATTTTGAAATTTGCCAAATGAAAACTTGCCCCTAGAGTGTGCAGAACTCACTCTGTTCATGTTGATTAGAATTTCTTCACGCTCTTGTTAACTGGTTCCTTGCACTCATTAGCTGATAGATTACAGGATTTAGTTTAGATGTGATTTTAAACCACTAAAGGCCAAGGCAAAGATGCAGTCGCTGTCTCTGATATAGTGTTTCAGTGCCGTCCAAGGTTGTGAGCTCATGGGGTTTGGGCCCTTCCACACTTTTCCCTGTTGCCAGATGCTACTACAACTTCTGCCTGGTAGCTCCGGCTCTTTGGCTGCAGGCTTGCTCTGACCAGACTCAAGCCAGTAGATAGGAAACTGTTTGTCTTTCCAATTTCTTCCTTTCTCCGAGGGGAACACCTGAAAGCAGTGCCCAGTGTAGGGTTGCCAGACTGTGGATTAACATGCTGTTATGGAGCTAGGAGAGGGCCGTGGCGTATGCAGCTATTGTGGTAGGATGGGGAGAGCTACTGCTTCCCAGCCAAAATGATGCAGTGGCCCTAGACAGGAGCTTGGATCACAGGGGGCACCCTGGGGACACAGGGATGTCATAGCTCAGGACATCTGTTCTGCCTCAGGAGGACTTCTTGCAGGAACCATTATGTCCAGATATCCTGGCTGCATTCTCTCAGTTGTGGAAAAGATCACTAAATTAGGCCTGGAGCTCTCAATATTGGTTAGCTCCACCACTATCACCAGCATGCCACAAAAAAGAAGAGCAAAACTGCTGGTTCCTGTGTGAAAAACTGAGCATGGTGTGGATTCAGTTCACCCCATGCTCTGGCTTTCTGCAAACCTTAAAGTGGCACTGACTCTGCTAGGGATCCTTATGCAATGTTCACAGGAACAGATAAGGTGAAAGATGTTGAAGGAAGTTGGCTTCTGTAATTTAAATTACTTGATGATAATTTTTAATTTCTTGTTTTCTAAAATTGCCAGGTGCTGGGAGGCATTAGTTTTATTTTGTGTCTAGAGTATGTAAGTTAAAAATAAATTATTTCTTCTGGGGAGGTGTTATTTTTAGGTTTAACACAGCAAAAGGTAGTGTGTTAAAGAAACTTCCCCTTTTTATCTTTGAAAATAGAATATTTTCCAATCGTGATGGCAGCCATTAGATTTTTCAGAATTGTTGGGCTACATCATAATTTTTAATATTAAATATTCAATTTAATATACAATGACTGAAGGGTGTGTATTGAAATGTAAATTAAATGCTATAAATGTAAAGATTCTAAACAATTACTGTTGAGGTGTTAGAATAAGACAATTATTTACTTTTTACTTAAGAGCTATGATATAATTTTTCTTTCATTACTTTTTATGTTAACTTTTGGCATATCTGTTTTTGTTTAGCTGTCAAAGAATCAAAAATGGAATTGCACAGTAGTGCTGTGTATTATGTTATGTTTGGCTATTAGACAAATATAAGGGGGGGACTATTCAGAAATGTGTGGGAATACAGAATTTTGTTTTTAAGGCAAATTCTTATCAGAGTCATTTATGATACACTCATTACTATCACAAAGCTATTAGATTAATTCCTTTGCCAGTAGGGCTCATGTAATGAGATGTACTTGAATGTCTTCAAAATAAGCAATGGTGGAAAGATGTTTGTACCATTGCTACTTTAATCACATGTGGGGTAACTTCCCTCCAAGGCGTACAGCTCATGCTGAGGTCTATGCCATCAGGGCTGGACTGTTTCTAAGATCTAACTTGTTTAAAGTTAGCTTGGGTATTTTTGCTGCAATTTGCAATGTAGATCTAGTCTCAAATATAGGGGAGGGTATGATCCAGACTGAATGTTCATTCTGGATAGAAGTACTAAGAGAGGACTCAATAGCAGAGAAAAACACTATTTTAAAGTTGGCATTCTTAAATAGAAGTAAAACTACTCAAACCTGAGGGAGTGGATTTGCTCTCTTATCCCTGGCTCAGAGCTCCGAGTCCCTTCTCTGTTATGCTGAGTAGGGTTGGAGGAAGACTAGGGGAGTAGCTTTTTATGACATTATAATTCCTTGTTGCTTTATCCTTTTAGATGAAAGGCAGCCAATGAGCTCCAGTATTTCTGAACAGGAGTATGACTGTACTATATAATTTTATTTTCCTGACATTATGAATAAATAAATAAACAGCAAAGCTAATTTGCTGATAGCCTAACTGGAGAAATCAGTAGCTAAGCTTTTTACATCTCTGTACATAAACTAGATATGCATAAAGGGAGAGAGCATCTGGCTCATAAATATTCTTCTTTGGTGAGCAAATTCAATTGCAATTAAATATAACTGTAAAGGGTTAGCTAAATATTTTGTTGTATTTTTCTGTAGCTGACTAATTGTATGTGCTATCTTATTCCATTTGAAGATGAGAAGAGAGGTCCTCCCTGTTTCACACAGTTTGCAGATGTTAGGATATGGTTAGAAGCAAATTCTGTCAAAGCGCTAAAAAACTTCTGACGACTACACAAACATTAAATTAAGTTAATATTTTAAGACAGACTGGTTTTGGTACAATCTGTGTAACTTCTAAGGATTTTTAACATCACAGTGCTTGTTCTTCAAAAATAATTAATTCAAAGTTCTGTGCCAATTCAAAATTCAGTTCCATTTCATTTAAAGCCATTGTGTTTTACTAAATGAAGTACAGAATAATCTGTATATGAAAAGTGTTGTTAGACAAAGAAAATATTTAAGTATTCAACCACTATTTCTTTAAAGTGCAGTTCAAGCTTAATTGTTCTAATTCAGACTGAGTGGTGAATTTCGAGGTGAATATCGAGGGAGATAGATTGGTGGAGCCGCACCCTACCGTCCCTGAGGCAGAGGCAGAAGGAGGAGGCTCCACGAGAAGCAGAGGATCCCCTGCCTTCTTGCCACCAGGTAGAAAGAGGGGACATAAGCGATGGGGGGGGATGGAAACGGGTCCCTGCTCGGCGTGCCAGGCGAACCCCCGCCCGGCCTCCCTCACCTTCCCGGTTGCCTTTACACAACAGATATGGGGCCCTGGAACTTGAGGGCAAGGCAAGCGAGGATGTAGACGAAGGTCCATCCGGGGGGTCGCCCAGGGTGAGGCAGTCAGCCCCACGCATTATGACTGCCGCTGCTAAGAAAAAAAGGAGGGTAATTGTCATAGGCGATTCCCTTCTGAGGGGAACAGAGGGCCCTATATGCC
>NW_008794710.1:802542-843612 GCF_000699145.1 Aptenodytes forsteri
CCAGGGGAGGTTTAGATTGGATGTAAGGAAAAATTTCTTTACTGAAAGAGTGGTGAAACATTGGACCAGGCTGCCCAGGGAAGTGGTTGAGTCCCCATCCCTGGAGGTATTTAAAAGACGTGTAGATGAGGCGCTTAGGGACATGGTTTAGTGGGCATGGTGGTGTTGGGTTGACGGTTGGACTCGATGATCTTAGAGGTCTTTTCCAACCTCAATGATTCTATGATTCTATGATTCTATGATTTGGGAGTGGTAAAATAGAGACTTGGAGTACCTCACGATGCTCTATTTCAGATATTGAGAGTTTAAATTATTAAAGGCTGTGCTCTGATGTAAGTGTCTAACAAAACTAAATAGAAGCTCTTTGTGAGAATGTGTTTGAGAAGAACAAAAACGTTCTGCAGGAGCAAAACAGGGTGGCCATGCGTTCAACAGGTGTTTATAAATAGGATCACGCAGGAACCCTCAGGACCAATTGCCTTCTAACACCTAATTCCTCCCTCTCTCACGCTGTGGGGCTTCCTGATGGAAATGCAGTGAGCAAACGTGATCAACAGTCATTCAGCCAGAGATTTGTTGTCATCTTCTTCAATTCCTTACCGCTGTTAGGCTACACTGTTACCAAATCTTACATTCTCAATCCCGTTTGTATCTTCGCTAGTTTTGATTCCTTCCTCAGGGTACTGCCTGCTTCCTGCTTCAATTTCTGGCTCCTTCCTTTTTTTCTTTCTCTACCTTCCCCTTTCTCCAATCCTTCTCCCCAAAACTCTGACAAAGTGAAATACAGGTTTCTTCCTCTCCTCAAATTATTTTCTCTCCCTATCTTATCAGGTTTTTCTCCTCCTGGCACAGATCCAGTTTTTGTTTGCTGTGCTCCTTGTAACTGTTTTATTTTCTTACTGACACCCACAGTCTGTATTGGCATCTGTGTCATGCCTGCCCTTGTCTTTTACTTTCCCCCTTACCTCGCACTCTCCACTGACACTTTCACTGAACAACTTACTCCGTAGAATGCATCTTAATATGCTTAGTCTTTTCCATCTTTGGGGAGGAGAAAAAAAAGAAAAAGCTCTTGACCTGCTAGGCAGTCTTCCTCCTTTTACCTCTAAGCTCACTCTAGTCTTGTTATGCTGTTATTTTTCAACCTCTTGAATCCAGTTTTTGTTTATTGCTGCTCTCCACAAAGTCTCTAATGACCTTCTTTTGAAGAAAGCTCAAAACCAGGACTTCATCCTCATTACTGACTCACTGTTTACTTAAATGTCTCTGCTGATCTGTACGTAGCTCTTCCATTTTATAGTTCGCTTGTAAATTCTTTAGGATAGGGCACTCTTTTTTTTTTTTTTCTGTGTTTGTACATTATTCAGCTCATTTAGTGGGTTGTTTTGAGTAGGACTGTGAACTACCATGAAAGTACAAATAACTAATATGTTTTTGATCAAAGGTTCCTTTCCCCCCACCCTCTCCCTAGGTATTTGACCAGATCAAATTATGTAGGTTATCAGTGGGATTGATAATAAGTAGCATTTTAAAATGGCACAGCTAGTTGTCCGCAAACGTTATCTCACAAATTTGCATTGCGCTACAAATTTAGACCAGAATTTTGCTAATCTTTCTCATGTGAACTGACTTACTTAAGTCAGTGGACTACTAATATTTGCCACACAGTAAGGATTTGGCTCATAATCTTGGGGAAAGCATTTGCATGCACACAGGGAATATTGTCTAGTGTTTTTTTTAAAGGCTTCCTCCTCATTCCATTCCTCCTAATGAGGTTTTTTTAACTTTAAAGTGGGAAGAACAAGGTAAGCATGATCTGACCCAGATGTGATGCCTAAGGAAGTTGTCTATGAAGCTCTCTAATTCAAATGGCGAGAGGAGAAAATTATCTCTGTATGGGAGTTATTATTTGACTTCACAAAAATAAGTCCACTTGGCTCCTAGAAAAAATGAAAACACTCTTTAACTGTTTAAATAACACCTAACAAATAAGGGAAGGAGGCACAAAGTGATAAACCATAGAAATTGTAAACTTTCAACTGATTGAGGACAAATAAGGGGCAGTGATTGCTGTGCTTATGTGGAAAGGCAGGAACGTTCTCTCAGGCACTGTAGAAATTGTGGACACCCTGGTCTCAGAAATTTAGAGGTATTTACAAAGAAAATGATTTGCAGTGTCTTTTCACAGACTGTCAGTGTGGCTTTTTTGAGATTTTACACATCATTCACATAATTTGTTACCTATTTATTTCAATAATAAATTTTCTATATAATTCTTTTTCTTGGAAAGGAGAGAACACGTTCATTTTCGGTATGTTTGTAGATATAAATTATTCCTTTGCATTTTTACTCAAGTGTGTTGCTTGATTTTTGGGATCAAATGCCCTGCAAGGTGACATTTCTTCCAGTTTCAGCAGTCATCATAGCGATGGGAGGAAGCTGCTCAGTGTTACCTCCACGGAGGAATCCACACTCTCTAATGCTGTGTATCAAACTTAGGTGCCTGACTGAGAAACTTAAGCATCCAGTGTACAAAATGGAGAAAGAGAGGTTTCTGATTCAGATGCTCTTAATTGCTCTCCAAAAGCTACACTGAGTATATAGGGAGCTTAGGTTCCTAACAGAAGCATCTAGGTTGTTTTTCTAAGACCAGACAGTTTGACTATCTCCTGCACAGACGCTGAAGGGAAGTGCCTTCTTGACCCAGATTGGTCTAACCGTGGCATTAAATAGTTGAGTGTAAACTTGCTGTTTGTTGTACTCTTTGGCACTGACTCCAGTGGAGTTGGGATTTCATGTGCAGCGTGTATTGCTCACAGACTCTTTTGTCTTTGGAAGAACAAGTCCAAGATAATAAAATAATGTGGCAGGGAAGGGCAAAATAAACCAGTTCCATCACATAGATTAGGGTCATTTTATACAAAATAAATATCAGTATTTGCAAGGCCTCCTTCCTCATTTCAATCAAATCTAGGTATATTTTCTCATTCATTATATTTACAGGTTCTCAGTTACTTTCTGAACTGTAGCTAGTATTGTCATCAAGTATTTATGCTGTACTTGCTTCCAATAAACAGGTAGAAAATTCAGAATAATAGAATTCACTGTTGTCACGCAAAGCTGCTGGCAGGACTGGATCCTGGTTTTGGGATGCCACCTTGTACCTAAGGCTTCAGCTATGTACCAGGCCATGCATATCCATAGGGGAAAACATTGCTGATCGTGAGGCAGCAGGTCCTGGTTTGTTTGGTGTTGCTGCTGGCATGCTTACCCTCTAAACTGAGAAAGGGAATTGGTTTTGTGCACAGCCTTGAAAAGTTGATGGTACCAGTGTGTAAGCAGACAGGATATCCTGAAGTTGAAAGGATTTGGTACATGAACAAGCATGGGCAAAGGCAGCAAATGACTGAAGAGGGTAGGGCAGGCACTGGAGAGCTGCCGGTACCACCACAATATTGACTGATGCTCTCAATGCAGAAATAACACTTCTAGTATTGTCACCTACAAAATCTGCATATAGATAAAATGTGTTCTATACAGGTGCAAGTATTGAATAACTTCTCTTACTTTCCACCTTCTCAAATGTGAAGACTTTATAATATTTACTTGTCAGGTTGAAGATGGTTCTGTTTTAGTTTGCTTCATCAATGAGAAAGGGAGAAAGGGAAGAAGGTCATTCCATTGCTATTCTTCTTTCTCTCCCAACCTTACTTTATCCTGAAATTCGATGTTTATCCCTGGGCAGGTTTTTACACAGTTCTCTACTTTTTCCAAAGTCACATGCCCATTTTATAGTAATGGCAGGGTACTTGAATTTACCTTTAAGAACCATACGTCCTAGCTTCATTAAAAAGAAACAAAACCAAAACCAAAAAAACTGCGAGATTCATGCTGTAGTAATGCTGTCAACTGAATTGTATTTTTTGTGTTCAATTCCAGGGCCTCAACCACAGGACCATCCTTCTGTCCTCTAAATTGGTTTTGTGATTGCATACTCCCTTTTCATGCTGTAGTGGTGGCTTTGGTACACAGCCATTTCTTTCCTATTCAAATTTCTAAACTTCAGTGGTGCTTATACCTTTTCAGAATACATGCCTCCTGCAGCAAACAGTTCATGGTTTCATGAACAGATACTGAAAGTTTAAGGAAACTGCTTGTCTGTTCAGTTGAAAGAATTTTGCTGTAATGTAAGCCATTAAACACTCAAACTAAAGAACAAGCTTTATTTCATAATCCAAGTGAGTAATTTTCCTTTTCTACTTGTTTTCCTATTTCTGAGTGTACAGATTTCAGCATTGCTTTTTCAAGGTGATGGGATAATGCAGTGAATGAAAGTAGCAGGTCTAAGAAAACCTCATGACCTGCAAACATTCCCTTTGTCCAGCCTTCCTTTCCTGTACAGGGAAGCCACAGAGATTGTTTTCTGGCCCTCATTTTTTTCATACTTTGTAATTTGTCTTTTATCTACAAAATGGGCAAAAAATAAAAGATAAATAACAATTATTTTATCATACTTCTGCTGAATGGTTGCCTTGCCTCTAATGATTCCGTTTCATAGGCAGGTATTTGGCTACTTCAGTAATATTTATACAGGCTGACATTGAACGACTGTTGCTTTTGCTGCATATGACAGTATCGACTAGCACAAAATTGTGGTCGCACGTTAGTGTGCAGTATGCGTCAATGCAAACCCATTTAAGCAGCTTCAAGTTTTTTCTCCCACATCCCCTCCCTTAATTTTTTCATTGCCCATCTTACCAGCAGAAGAGCTAAAATAATTACCTGCAGTCTCATTTTTCACTTTACTACATGCAGATCTTGTGCGGTTGGGCAGCGAGCGGCTGACTGGGAGGGGCCTGCTCTGATGCAGCACAGGCATATGACAGCAGTAGCAGCAACAGCAATCAGAGCCCTTCTCCAGGCGGGTTTTGCTGCAGTACGCTGATTGCCACTTTACAGCATCCAGCAAGATCCCCAGCAGCAGGCACTTGGAGGAGACTCTGCGTGGGCACTTGTTTAAGGAGTACCTGACTAAACAATTGGGTTATTCTTTAACTGTGGGAGAAGTGCCTGTATTCCCTTCACGCAAGCTCCCTACTGGCTTTCTGCATTCATATTTATTGGAGCCGTTTTCCCCTCCGTCTTTCTCCCGTTACTTCTTTTTCTTTCTTTTTTTTTCTTTTTTTTTTCCGATCGTTATTCACCCCCCCTCCCCAAATCTGTGCTGCATCACTAGCTCTCATTATGCTGTGCTCAGTAGCCCAGTGTGTTCTCCGCCTCTGCTAGGCAGTGGCAGCATGGATGGTGCTCTTGTGACGACCTCTGCTGATGCTATCAGTCCACTGCGGATAGGCATGCTGAGTAATCCTGCTGTAAATGGGCGAGGACACGGACACACGAAAAATTAACCACAGCTTTCTTCGAGACCACAACTATGTGACTGAAGGTAACAGAAATACTGTCATTATTCTCTTCTTGTATTGCATATTCTATGCCAGGAATGCACTGTCATTTTGGAGATATAGGCTGTTCCTTTTTTTCTTGTCTTTTTTTTTTTTTTTTTTAAACAGGGAGACTTTCAAGGCATTTTTCTGTGTGATGTAGCAACAGAATCTGTTTGAATTTGCTAAATCCCGAAGGCATTCTGTCATGCTACGGCAGTATATGAAACTATATGAGCTAAAGAAGGTCTTGCATTGTGCTGAGTTTGTGCTAGTGAGGTGTGCAGCACCTGGCATTGAATGCACAGTAGCTGCAATGTGGAAGATTGGAAGCAGTTGATTACTTAAAAGAAGGTGAAAGATTTGAGAGCACTAAAGTAAGAGAAATAATCTGTAAAGTTAACTGTTTGCTGGTGTAATAAAGGTTATGCATCTCATTTTGGTAATTGTAGCCTGAGCATCACAGACATTGCCGAGTTGATTGTTCCTTAGAGAACCGTATACATTTAGAAGGGATATGTAAGCATAATCTTTTGAAATACTGCTGCCTTCTTTCCATCTTCTGTGTTATGTGCAAGGTACATGAGAAAAGAAAAGGTACCTTCATTGTAAATCATTCAGTGGCTGGTAGCTTATTACATAGAAAGGAATTTTCCTGCAGGTGACATACATTAAATGCTGAGAGAATTTATCTTGAGACCAGTGAAATGGTTGGGTCAGGTACTGATCCATATTTCCTTGCCAGAAAGTTGGTTTAAGAGCAGGCCATTTTAAGATTGATTGACTGAACAGGAGAAATGTATTTGTAGGTGCTTGACTTTGCAAATATATTTGTGTGTGCAGAGTTTTAACAGCACTTTCCAGCAGCAGAAACAGTACTTCAGTGTAGGCTTATATAATATGAACATACTTAACAGCAGGGTCAACCAATACTACTTGAGACTCAGTCTCCAGATTCTGTCGTCATTTGATCAATGCTCAGTCACTTAATACTCCCATGCTGCATCCTGAAATGTGATCAGCTGATGCTCTCTTGATAATTGATGATTTGCATTTTTTTTAGAATGTAGAAAACAGCAGGATGATTTTGCCATACTGGGAACACAAAGTAGATTTTTCAGAAGAAAAATTAAAAAAGCTGTGTATTGTAAATGTTACCACTGGCTGGTGTAATCGTTTGCTAATCTTGCCTCTAGGACATTCTTTGCATTCTGGTTCGTGTTTTGGTGCATTTTTTAATTTGTTTTGAATTTTTGGTTACTGCTTTTTGTCTGAATGATGAGTTATGTTTTGAGATGTAGTCATCTGTAATAACATTTGAAGAAACTTTGTCTTAAATTTATAAATTTATGCCTTAGATTCTGCAAAATGCACAGTATAATTACTGCAGTGTACTTGCTACATGTTGAGATTCAGATGTATATTTAATGGGCATGTGCAGCTATGTTAAAATTTGGACTTTCGAGTCTTGTCAGTTTTGTAATCTGAGGAAAATAATCCCTTATGGATTTTGCAAATCAATATTCTCCTCTTTTGTATGTTATGGGTGTTTTAAAAATTAGATGGAGGTTTTTAGTATTTTTGCGGACACTGCTGATGCAAGTTTTAGATTTTCTCACATTTCATCTTCACTTGATACTTTGATCAGAAGGACTGGATGTTCTTCCACGATTGCACATGGACTGACTTGTCTGAAGTGGGTCAAAATATACCTTGAATATCAATGTCAGCCTGTATTATATTTTCCCTGTGATCAGAAGTCATCATGAAATATGTTGGCATCTGATTTTGAGGTGGATGAAGTATGGGAAACCTTCAGTAGCAAAGTGTTAGTTCTTCAGCTCTGACTGTGTAAAGTTTCTTGGGAATGCTCAGTTGGTCAGCTGTAATAAAATTCTTCACATCTGTTATACCTGACATTGCCACACCTTTTGAAGGATCATGAAAATCATGAGGGAATGGATTTATCTGTGAAATTTTTCCAGGGATACCTTCAGCTCAAAGAAGCCCATCACAAATTTTAATTTCTCATTGATATACTTTGTTTAAAATGCTTAATGAATACGTAAGCTAAACTGGTGCTTAAAATGTGCTTTGTTTGTTTTGTTTTGTTCGGTGTTTTTTTTTTTTTTTTTAATTTTATGTAGAGATTTGGCTCCATGAAACAACCTTTAGCACTTCTCATCTGTAAAGGCCTGAAGTCCTTTCACAGTCCTTGCATTTGATCCTATGATATGTTAGTGCTGCGTGTATGATGGTAACATACATATAGAAACGCAGTTGCAGGCAGTAGTGCATTGCTTTGTTATATTGGAAAATAATTTTATTGGGGCTGAACCCAAGTCTTTCTTTTGGCATCTTTGGCTTTTGTAATCCACTATTTAAAACAAAGACAGACTTTATATTGTATCCAGCGTATTAGAGAAGTTCCTGATTCGTTGTTGTCTGTGAATAACTACAATTTCCTCTTCTGTTTTCAGAGTTTTGAAATCTTGATAAGGGGTGTCCTCTGTCCTTGCTGCTCCATGCAGCAGACTAAATTCATTTACAAAAGGAGGTATTTCTGACCTTTATATATACCTTCTTCCTCTCTATTCCCTGAGGAAAGTAAAGCCAACAATAATCAAGATGTTGGGTTAACTATAGTATTGCTTTAGTTCTCTTCCTCTTTTACTTCTCCAGTGATTTAAAAAAAAAAATAATGGGGTGACACATGAATTCACAGGGTATAGGAAAACTGTGAGCCAAATCTGATTTGCTCTGCTCTTGCTAGAGGACCTAGCGTGTTCCTAACGAAACTGCTTACTTGAGCAAAGTTGGATTTAATCTCTTTGATAGGTCATTATTTTGTAACATTGGGGTTATCTGTATCACCTTGATGGAAAACTGAATTGGTTTTTAAATCTCAAAAATTACTTGATTTGATGGTTGATGTTTTACTGTTGATGTTACACTGTTTCTGGTAATAGGCATTATAGACACACATATGACAACAGTGACTACCTGGACTTGTTTCTCCTGTTACATATGCATATCTGTAATAAAACCAATGGAGTTAAAACAAGCAGGACTTGAATGATTTTGTCATTGTAAGTCTTAAAAGTATGTTACAGGCAATTTAATTCCAGCAGCAATATTCAGTAAGTTTTTTCAATGATCACTTTCAAAAGTGGTTTTTGAAGGAAACTGTTGTAATTGGAGTTGTTTGTGTAGGGAAAACAGAAAAGATCTGATGAGACTTGTAAAGAAAGAGAGGAGAAAGACCTGAGGCCTAGAAAATGTGACCTGTGAGGAAAGATTGAACTTTTTTATGTGAAGGTGGTGAAACACTGGGATATATTGCCTAGGGAGCTTGTGTAGTTTCTATCGCTGAAGTTTTTAAAAGCAGGTGACATAGATGTCTGTAAGAAATGACATGGGGATAGCTGAGCCTCCCTTGGAGCAGAGGGATGGACTAGATGACCTCTGAGATCTGTTCCAGCTTGTGAATCATTGCCGAGCTGTGTTTTATCTTTATTGCCTTTTGCACCCTAGGTATAGGACTCAGCTGCCCAGGAGGTGTTGTGTCAGTAAAATGTATTATTTCCACAACACCTTTAGAAGAACAGAGAAGAGAGGAAGAGGTGTGGTGTAACATGGGGAAGAAGATGGGCTGGATGAGAGAAACATGAGCCTTTGTTACTTACAGGCAAAGTCTGTTAGGGGAGATGGCAAGAAAATAGTGGACAGTGAGTTGGGGGAAGGGATAAAGGAGGGAAAAGGCTTGTGTGCTTTTGGGGGCAGAGAATGTCCTTCAGTCCGAGAGTTCCCTTGACATTACCTGTGCTTAAGATAACAGTAAAACTGACAGGACTGCTGATGTGCTTTGCTGTCTTAGGACCTTGGGATCAGCCACACAGGATCTGATTCAGAACAGTGAATTGTGTGGTGTGGCTGCTGTATTCTTGGCAGGGGCAAAAAGTTGTGGGGGAAACGATGGTGCTGCTCCTTTGAGCAACTGCACAGTTAATTCAGCTACTCTGTATTTTACAGATTTAATGATTGACAGAGAAACAATGAACAAAATTCACTATCCTTACCAAACTATGTTAAAGGATGTGATTCATATCCATGAACCCAAATTTATCTGGAGAAGTGCTTCTTTGGTGGCAAAGGCTTTCTTCAGGTTGTATGCAGACATGTCTAGCGTATTGATTCATCCCTGCCTTTTTATGGATTATCCCTAGTTTAGGAAGAAATAAAAAGTTGCTTATACTCTCAGTTTCTAGAGAGAGACAGGTTCCTCCCTTGGTCTAGGCCTGCAAATTCAAGTGAAGCCAGTGAGGTTGCACAGGTGCAGTGGGGCAGAGGCTGACCTTCACTATCTCGTCATTTATATGGCCGAATGGTGCAGATTGGTTCCATATGGCTTAACTTCTATTAAAAAGTTAATCATGTTAATGGTGTATTAACCTCCTCAAATGTGATATTTGAAGAATAATGAGAATTACCAGTGTAGTGTAAAACATATTGAATCATAACCATGTGAAATGTTTATTATAGAGAATGAAAAGAGACTTCTTTTTCCTAATGATTTTAAGGAAAAATCCTCTGCAGATAATGAAAACAGATTTTGGGGGTTTTTTTCCCCTTAACTAAAGAAATTAGTATCTCTGTTCTTCATTAATCAAAGTTAAGGGAAATTACCCATTTTCATCTGCCAAGAAGAAATTTATGTATGAACTTGTCTTTCATAAACATCTCAAATATGATTTCAGTAAGAGCTGGCTACCTGAGAGTATTGGATGAATATAGCAAAGAGGTACTGCTCTTCTGGCTCAGGCTCACCATCAGTCTAGTCTGTTCACTTATTTCTGAGAATGGCTAGTTAACAAGCTTATTAAGAAAAGTGCAAGAGGTAACTCTTCCTGTCTTAACCTCCAGCAATTCAGGATTTATGTTGTGAATATTGATGATTTTTATCTTTTTACAAAACTCATTTAGAAACAGTTTTAGAATGACCCTAGAAATTATTGCTCATTCTTATTCTAGTCACTTGTGTTAGTTATTTTTTTTTTTCCTCAAGTCAAGTATGAACAGAGGTAAACCTTGTTAAGCATAACTTTGCCCCTTGTTAAACAGGATACAGTTATGTCTTTTGTGCACAGATTTGGTTCTTCTTTCATTCACAGTGCTATTCAGATGAATGTTGTGGGTAGCCTTGAAGATTTGGATTAATGAGGTTTATTCCATCCAAGTGATGCTGCTGACTTTGTAATCTTTATTCATGCAGCTTAGTTGGGAGAAGCCATGGAGGCAGGGCTAGAGCACAGCTGTCACACTGGCTTGCACTGAAGCCTGAACCGTTTGCTCACCCGCTCAAGCCTGCAGCTGGATACGTGGTTCAGCATGCAGGAAAATAAAACATTGGTTCTACCTGAAGCTTGGATCTGTGTAGCACAGACATTTAAGGCAACGTCCAGTATGGGCAACATGAGGCAGCAATTTGTTCAGGCAAGCCTCGAAAAAGCAATATAGATTTAGCCAAAGTGATTACACTGTCAGCAACGCTTGTCACTATACAGTACCAGCTACACGTTCAAAGTACTCCACAGATATAATTTTCATACCACATATGTTAGGCACTCATAATATCATCATCTCTTTTACTTGCCAAATTTACTTTCTGAAGAAATCATAATCAGGAGTAGGATTAGGACAGTTATGACCCTAGACTGGGACTTTGGAGTTTCTTAATTTGCTGTTCCCAGCATTCCCAGAGAGCAGGGACATGTTAGTGTTAACTTGTTACCACCTCCTCAAAAGACCTGCCTCATCAAGGAAGGGAATAGTTTAACGAGTGGCTGTTAGATCCTTCTAAGAGAGCACTTCAAGCCGCTCTGAGCTGCAAGACATGCTTAAAAGGCATGGAGTTAACTTGGTTTGGATCTGTGATTAATGTCATGCCTCCACATGACAGTTATTCACCAGTGTCACATGTACCCTGTAAAACCTTACCAAGTGTGACTAAACTGGGTTGCAATCTTCCCCGTTTGCAAAGGCATAAATCTCTAATGCTGGACCGCTGGTTTTGGTGGGTTGCCCAGAGGGACTGATGGCAACCTTGTGTCTCTTTGCATGCATATATAATCAACAGATGATCTCCCACTCAGTAACTAAATAAAAACTGTGTATAGTTGCTGTGTAGTGTTGGAGGTCCTGGAGAAGTGAATAAGCTGTATTAACAAAAGAAAGAACTGTCTAGAATATTAGCTACATGATAAACAAGCCAAGCTGCTTCCTTGACAGTGAGTACACAGAGCTACAAAAGAACCTGGTTGTACCAATCTGGGGCTTTTCTCAGGTGCCAGCAGTGTCTGAGTGGCACAAAAGACCAGTTAGTTTCAGCAATTTAGCCTATATGCAGTTTATTCATACGTGTATTATGATATATAGACAAATATGGACTAGAAACATTATAAATAGAAATCTTTATAGTACATTTAACTACATAGCTACTATATGTAATAGATTTAGCTACGTATAAACCTTAAAAATGTAAGTTCAGGAGGTCAACACTACAGTGCATGTGTAAGATAAAATGCAGGCATAAAATATGATCTATGCAAGCTGTCTCTCTGTGCCAGATTTCTTTCTAATTGAAACTGACAATTCAAAAGCATTGAATAATGTAAAACTAAACAACACCATGCAGGTAGAGTCAGTGTCATCGTTCACTGCAGGAGCAGTTTATTTAGCATATGCATCATTATGGAAAGAAAACTGTACTTTGCAATATATTTTGTTTTCTATGTAGACCTCAGACATTTCAGCAATGTATCATATATTTAAATTGAGAGTTTAGAGAATAATAGATGTGGTTCTTATATCAGTTTAAATGTGAAACACAATACAATAACACTGAATATTTTATAGTAGAAAAAGAAATGAGTATCTTTTATTAAAGCCATAAAAAGGTAATCAATTGTTACTGCTTACATTGTGTTACTACATCATTACTAGTTTCTGGATCTTTGAGACTTTCCTTCCACAGTTTCTTTCATCCACCGTAGTAAGGCTTTGTATAGGGGAGTATATGCTAAGAGAGGGCAAGGTATTTGCTGGCTAATATTAGTGTAGTTGTTTTGGCCAGGGAAAGGGTGGTAGAGTAGGTAAATATCTCAGAAAAATAGAGGAAATTATTATGGGGATTTTTGTTTTTAAACAAGAAAGGGTTTTAGAATGCACTTTTAGCCATGTTGAGGCACTTTCTTCATCAACTATTTTTGTAGTCCTTAGGTTAATGCTAAGCTTGCCTTTAGAAATGAATATGGTCTATATTACTGGTTCCTGGTGAAAGTTCCCCAATTCTTTACCAAGTACAAAAAACCCACCTAGCAAAGCAACCGTATATATGGTAAGAGAGTTCCTTTTCTCAGGAACGTTTCCTTGCTGAAAAACTATTGCACCTGTTATTTTTATTGCTTAAATGCAAATGAGAGGAGAATGTATTTTGCCAGTGCAAATACAAGTAATAAAAAATTACATTAAGAGACTCAATTCCTAATAAAATCTTTCAGCACAACATGTCATGCAGTTCAGTGACTTTTGTGAATTATTAATATGACAGGGATTTGGGATCTGTATTGTTAAATATAGCAGTGCTTTTCCTTTCATATTTACTGATGTATCTGTTTAAAAAAGAAAAGAAGATGGAAACATCTGTGTGTAATATAATGACATTTGTGTATGTTTCACTTAGGAACAGAGTACAGAAGAAAGTAAAGGACCGAGAGTTGGTTTATTATCCTCTAGTTCCAGTTCAACTCAAGTCTGAATAGTACTTAATTAATTGTCACCTTAATTCTTCCTATTTATAGTGCTTTTGTTGTTCATGTGACCCAGGGGTTGCAAGTAGTCAATGACTGTGCAAAATAACACCATTTGCATAAATTCTGAGGTTAATGCTGCCCTGTGATAGTACTGATTGCATTGAAGACAGCCATAGCATGCTCTGCCTGTTGGGCCAGTTTCTGGTAAAAAAATAAAGATTATCAGTGTTCAGTTAAAAATAAACGATTGCTTATTTCCTCCTCTTTGTTTTTAATGGATCCATACTATTTCTCCCTAATACTTTAAATGAGTATTTCAAATAGAATAAAAATAGTTCTCAAACAGTGAGCTGGTCACCAATTTTCAATAATTTATTTCTAAACTTTTAGCCAGTCAATGCAACCTGACGTTACATTAACTTTGAGAGGTTTCAATTTATGATAGAACTTGGCACAAGGTCTTTAATAAATCTTGCCAGGGTTTTCAAATTTATAGCTGTAAATCAGGCTCTGTTTGTCATTATTTCATAAATAACTTCTGATAGAATGTCTTTATTTCTACATTGTGATACGATAAAAAGAAAAGTTTAACTACTAAATTCAGTAATAATAAGTAATTAGTAAAATTCAACAAATAGGCACAGTGGACTGGTAAATGCAGGGCAAAATTGGCTGCCAAGGCGGCACACAAGACTCTTGTCATGCTACAAGTTAATTTGGACACCCTGCTTGATTTGATACCTTTCATTTCTGCATGCAGATCTGTGATATGGGAATAACCAGTGTAAGATGAAGTCAGATGTGTATTCTGTAGTCTTCTTTTGAATGGATGATTTAGGTCAAGTATATTCTCTTTAATCAGCAGTGAAGCTCAAAGCAGAAGTCACATATGCAGTGTCTTTGAAATAGGTAGCTGTGAATTATTACTGTCTTACAGAAATTCCTAGAACACTTGATGCTAAGAGTCAAGTAATGGCCATACGGATGGTGGTGCTTCTTACCGCTTGGGTGCAATGTGAATATGATTTTGTGCATGTTGTGTGTACTCGTGCTTTTGTATATATGTTACACTCACAGAAGTCTTGTGGATGACTGCTAGTATATATTTTCTGGTGTGTCTGTACTCCTTCCAGTTGCTATGCTTGAAATGTGAATCTAGAAGTATTAGTATGGCTATGCAGAAGTTTCAGCACTGGGAGATGGGACAGTAAGAACTTGTATGTAGGGCACCGTGTGTCTTTGAAGTCCCATATAATTCACAGACTATTTTGGTCTATGTATGTCAGTGTTTGCTGAACAGCGAAGTGAGACTTGGTCTGTGACTGGAGCGAAGCTTTCCTTATACCAGGGGTATGAGAAGCAGTGTCCTTGCGTTTTTGAGCTTCCCCAGTGGTGGTGACAAGTTGCAGTTTTCTGAAAAATTGATTACTTTGACATGGATTTTATTTTCCAGGGCTAGGTATGTATTTAATTGTTAGAGTCAACATTTCTGTGCTTTCGCTTGCAGTTCAGGAAAATGGGTCATATAGAATAGAGGCCTTTTGTGACACAAATGTAAACGTTACAAAGGTGCTAGATGAAAAACAAGTAAGTTGCATCTGTTAGCAGTAATGATATTGCAAATCAACCAATTATATTAAAACTTTAAGATTGACTACCTGCAAGAATTTACACTACGTCCAAGTGAAGGTTTTTAGTTGCTTAAACTTTTAACTGTTCTGCTGAAATTACTGCAGAGTATGATTTGTATGGAGTATAAACACAGGTGTTTGTTGTGTTGATCTTTTCCAGTTTTTCAGTTAGGTTGAAATACTGAGAATGTTTCTTTTACTTTTTCATACCTTCAAATTAATTTCAAGATATTTTAAATTTGGGATTTGGTTTGAAACTGCTTGTGGATGCAGTTATTGGCAGCAAATAGTCCGTTCTGCAGAGGAAGGTGTAGCCTGGGCTGCCCACCCTTCCTTCTCTGCTGCTCTTGGAGCCTGTCCCATCACAGGGGGGGAGTATCAGTTGAGAGGAGACCAGAGTGAAAGAGGCACTGGTTAGCCCACCAACCTAAGAGTCCACCTTCTTCAGAAAATGCTAGCAAACTTGTCCTGTTTTTAGTCCCTTGCTATTTGTCCCTTGCTAGCAGAGAGGGAAACGTCAGACCTGCCTGCTCCTGAAAGCACAGGTTGCTGTGAGCAGTGCTGACTTCTGCAGGTGCAAAGTTACATCAGGGTCCCATCGCTGCTCCATGCAAACTGTTAAATGTGCACCAGGAGAAGGGTTAATGTTTTGGTCAGTGTTGTAAAAACTTACATAGTAGCGATGCTTACTGTAATGCTTCTTCAAATCAAGCTTTTTATAAGGCTTTTGTAATGTTTATGCACAGTAGAAGGAAAGGGGAAAATATGAGCTATAAGTGTATTGGAAAAATGTTTAACAGTTATCCTGGATGTACCTGGGAAATGGTAGTAATAGTAGTAATGTTAAATCTGAAAGCGGAAAGCTTTGATGCTTCTGCACTATAAATAATTAGTAACAAAGTTGATTGCCAGTGTGGAGAATTGTTTGCAGAGGAATTCATTCTGATTGTTAAGTGTAAGTATATTTAGATAGAAAACAATTTTTGTTCCTGAAAGCCAAGAAGTTGGTGTAAATTGGAGGAATTAGCTATTCAGGCTCCACAGAGCAAATGTCAGCCTGGTTATTACAGATGAGACTTGATAGATGTAGTTACATTGAGGTTAGCACAGGAAGCTATTCCTTTATTTTACATTTTAATGACTGAATTCAGTCATTATGGCTGGGGGGTTTTTTTGGCTGGCGTATTATTGTTAGCAATTGAATTTACACAGTTTTCTTTAAAAAATACCCAGTTTGGCAGTTTCCTTTCCTGAAATTTTGCAAATATTTCTAAGCTCTTAATGTCCCTCTTGCTAAGTCACCTCTGATCTAGAAATCTCCATTCATAAATTTGTTTGTGCACATGAGCATATACATTGTCCAAGACAGTAATGTATCCAGTAACTCCAAACACTTTTGAAATTTTAAGACTAAATAGAAAACCTTATCTGAATTTTGCCAAGACTTAAAATGTCTATGTTAAAAATGCTTTTAACTTTAGAGCAACCACTAACCATTTTGACTGGCTTTAGGTCTGATTTTTCTAACGTATTCATCTGTCGGCTACCATTTCTAAAATGTTGTTTCATTCTGCAGCTTGACAGATTTAGAATAACTTATGAGAGCATATTAGTTCTGCAGTTTTACATTCTTTGAAAGATCTGTATCATAGGTTAATGGGGTCAGTATTTGAATTAACAAGTTGTTAACTGAGGATGCCTAAAATATATGATCTATCACAATAATAGAATCCAAATAATTGAGCTCGAGGAGGAATAAAGGGACTTATCAGAGTCTGCTTTCAAAACTGAACAATGAAAGTGTTCCTGTTCTTTGCCTTTTGCAGTTTTGCAATGCAGTCCAGAAATTGTGACTCCAAAATTTGAGGTTTTATTGTATAAGTGAAACCCTGTCGGAGTTTGCAAGGCAAGATCTATTAGTTAAATAGTGCTAATATCTGCATCCAAAATAAAAAAAAAAGGTAGCTAGATAAGATTTGACTACATGTGACAACAAGAGACACCTAAACATTTTAACAAGAACCTGCCATCATGGGTGGAACCTGCCGCTAGAAGAGGTGCAACACAGTTCTAGCAAACTTGAGCACAAGTTGTTTCACCTGAAAATAGTAACTCTACCAGTTTGCTCATCCTGGACAAGGAATTCGGGGAATTCTTGTGCTTTAGCTTGTAAGTGGTGGTTCTCATGCATTTGTGTAAAGAGTCATTGTTTTTTCTTTTCCTTGTTCTGTCAGAAACCTTCTGCTGGAGCACAGGAAGATTTTTCTGTAAGTGTTTTAGTTTTATTTTTCAATAACTGCTTTTACTGATGGAAGGATGAACAGAGTTTATTGACAGTGCAATAGTAGCACATGGGGCAGAAACAGAGATGAGGCAAAGCACCTGTTCATCCTAATAACTCTTAAAAGCAATAACCCAACAGTTCCCTGAAGCTTTTATCCAATTCAGAATCCCCAGAGCTCCTCTTTTCAACTTTGGGGCTACCCAGATCATATCCATGGATGGTCCATTTCTTCTTTTGAAGCTAGCTGCTTTAAAAACTGTCCACTTTTGATGTTGTGTTTCTGTAAACTGATTGTTCTGAGGCCAGCTTGTTCCTGCAATTCTGTGAGAGAGTCTCAGTGAAGATGTGTTCTGGCCTCCCTCTCTGTATGTTCTTTCTCTGTATAAAAAGAGAGGAGAAGAAAATTATTTCGAAAGTTTTATTAGCTTATGTTTCAGAGAGAAGAGACTTTCTGTGTTGCAGACAAACTAAATGCAGAAGTTAATATTAAAACAGAAATGCTTTGGAAGGCCAGTAAATACGTGGATAAGCATGCGGGTTCTGTCTGTGCTCCGTTTGCTGCTCCTTTTCCCGCCTGCAGTGTATCACAGTGGTGGTGAGTATGCCAGCCTCTCAATGCACCCCTGAACTGCTGCTGCTACCAGCCCTTTGTGTGACAACATTGGAAACATAACAATCACAGTTTTTACCCTTAATACTGCTTTTAAAGATTAAGTCTTTAATGAAGTTACAAAAAAGCAGGGTTAAATAATGAGCTCAGTGCTGCCACGGTTGGTCTATTAGCAGCAACCAAGCCTACTAGGGTCTTCAGCTAATTTAAAGCTATCTAGGTCTGCCTATACCCTATATAATCTTCCCAAATTTCTTTCTTCTGTCGCTGTTTCTAGTTGAATTTCATCACACCAGTGTTTTTGGAAAGTCTCAGTTTACCATCATAAATACTTATGCCTGTATCATATATTTACCACAATAAATGTGATACAAGACACGAGCTATAGTTTCTCTGTGTTAATATGTTTTAACTCACAGATAGCTGGTGTTTTCTGGAATCTGAATCTCAGATCCAATAACATACCACACTTGAAGAAGAAGGAGGATATGCTGATCAGTTCCTATAGTTTAAAATTTGGGCTGAATCTAAAATACATCTGTTCTTCTAGATGTCTGACATGTGGTCAAGACTGGAAATTATACAAGAGAGTATGGATATTTTGGGACTAAAAATTTCACAAGAATAATTTACGTTTTCCCCTGGTTCACACAGCCTTCTACCCAGGCAACAGATACTTTCCTAAACCTAGTGGTCTGCCTTGAAGTCCCCTTTCATGTGCTTCTGGTATGTGCCTTCATGCTCCTAAAGTTCCTTTGATCTCCTTTTGGCCACTTTCCAGACCATCTTTTAATTCCTTTTGTGACATTTCCATACCAGCTTTAATTCCTGCCAGAAGGCAACTGTTCCATCTCTGTTCAAGCAGGGCCCCAAAGCTTTAAATTCTCAACATGTCTCTCTCTGGAAGTAGTATTCCCTGCTCAGACTTTGGAGAAATCAGGAATATGTAGATCCACGCAGTGCTGGGGAGAGAAATAAGGAGACAGAAATATAGTCATTCCTTCCTTGACTACAATTTTTCTCTTTCCATTTGCTGCTTGACTTGATTGTAGTGATACTTGGCTTTTATCTGCAGTACTTGCTACTCCTCAAGCTCCATAAATCCTTATTGAAAAAAAATGGAAATCCAGCCAAAACCATAACTCATTTGGCACTCTTTGCCAAGTTCTTTCTGCTCTCTGTACTTATAGCCATTAAATCTTGTGAGTGCAAGACCTGGGATTTGCCACTCAATACCATTCTTTTACTGTCATTAAAGGACGCAGATGTGACTCATAATCATCTTGGACTTGGAGTGATTGATTAATCTGCATATGACCCTCAGGTGCAAGAGGAGGGTCGTTTTGAAATTTCAAGAGTCCTACTTCTGCACCGTTCTACTGAAAAGGAATTTCTGACTTAGGAAGGAGGCCTGGCAGGCTTCCTGGGTAAGGTCCTAGTTAAATAGGTTAGTATCAACAGACTCATCTGAAGAATAGGGTCAGGATTTTACCTTGTTACCATAAGGGGGAAGCTAGTGGTGTTTTCTTTTTTAAGTTTACCACTCTACTATAGAACTGGAAGTGATGGGAAATAATGGAAGTTGTATGAAGATTTTTTTTTTTTTAATTCAGTTTTATTTTTTTCTACTCTAGTAGGTTTTTAAAAAACTGAAATGCACTACTTATATTTGTTAGGACACTAAGATCTGCGTTTCCATCAAACAGCAACACTTTCTTCTTTAAAATCCTGACAGGTTGTAACAGCCTTTATGTAATTGTGGTTTAGTATCCAATGAAGTCTCTTAAGAACTTGCCACTGGCCTTAGTGGGATTGGATCAGGTTGCATGGCTTTGCATAGCTGTGTTCTATGTACACATTGTAAGTCCATAAAAATGTATGTCTGTATATAGAAACCACATATTTTGTGTGTGCTTTGAGAGTCCTGATTTTAATCTCTACACCTATTTTTTCTAATTACTTTGTACAGTAACCTTAGTCTTTTGTCTTCAGTACTACATTATATATGTTGTGGAAATGTAGTAGATAACCCCTGATACTGTAAGAGTTTTTTTGAAGAGTTTATCTGACTCAGTGCAAGAATGGATAAAGTAATAGCTTACTAAAAACCTTTCTGGGAATCTCAGTGTGCTGAATCTTCAGAGATTCAATACCATTACTGGTTTTGTTCTTTAGGACAAAAATAAGCAAAGGTGGAAATTTGGCCTAACTTCACTGTATTCAGAAATCTTAGATTCTACAAAGCTTAGATCTTTCTACATATTGTCAGGAAATGCAAGTACGTTCTGCAGTTTCATAAGAAAAAAATCCTGGGAGCTGAAATTATGTGGATTTCTTAAAGTTGTTAGTTAATTTTCTTAGGGTTTATTACATTCCTGTTTGCCAGCAAAGTGTATGTTTAGCCTATAAAGATTTTATTCTTTAGTCAAAAGAACAGATTTTCCGTAGTTACTATAACCATTTAGAATTATCATTTTGTTTCTTTGCATAATGGGTTAGGAAATCTACTTGGAAATTCTCATGCATAATATAATTTGTTAAATTTAGGGTACTGTTAAGATTATCCTGTTGAATACTGTGACCTTAATACTCTCTTTGCAAGTTTCCTTAGGAGCTTAATGTATTCAAATTTATAATAACAAATGGGTGCAAACCCATTTCTTTTTCTTTGAACTTTTTGCCTACTCCTTCTGTATGATTTACCATTGCTGCATATTGTTTTCTTTTAAATACTCTTTATGTTTTTGCTTGAAGCAAAGCTACTGTCCAGATTTTCTCTTTGAGGTAATGTTGCTTCAGGCTACTTTTTAACTTTCTGAAATGCAAATTAATTGCAGTTCAGGTTTTAATTGTATGTCTTTTTCTTCTTTTCAAGAATATACTGCCTGGACACATTATCAGTTTGTTATTTAAAGGGCTGATAAATGTGTCTAAGTTGTATTAATTTATGTTGCAACAGAATTCAAATTAATGCTAACCAGAAGATCTTTCAATGGATGAGCAGCATGAAAGGTATAATTAAATCTCTCTGAAAAAAAATCACAGGATATTTCATGAATGTCAGTAACATAGTTTCAGCCCTTAAATAAATTTCTTTGTTACAGATATCTTCCAGGGTTATCTCTACCAGAACTGTAAAAAAAATGTATGTCTTAACAAAACAGTAATTCTTCCCCTTGATCTGCCCATTCAGGTACTTTTGGGTTTGTGCTTCGTTGTCAGGTTCGTATTGGCCCCCTAAATTATGGTTTTACAGCTTCCAAAAAGTTCATATTGTGGTAGTATCATGATGACACGGTGTTTTTTTTGAGCTATGTGCAAAACATTTAGGTAAATACTTAATATTACGCCGATAAGGAGTCTCCCTGTAGTCGGTGATTACTGCTAAGAGCATTCCAGAGTGCTTTGGTTGAGGCATTACCTCAAAGATTAACCCACTATCAAGGAATAGACTATGTCTGAAGAATTAGCACAGTTGCATTGTTGGGATGAAAAATTGTGTGCCAAATGCAGAATTAGTCATTTAGAATCATAGAATCATTTAGGTTGGAAAAGACCTTTAATATCATTGAGTCCAACCGTTAACCTAGCACTGCCAAGTCCACCACTAAACCATGTCCCTAAGTGCCTCATCTACACGTCTTTTAAATACCTCCAGGGATGGGGACTCAACCACTTCCCTGGGCAGCCTTTTCCAATGCTTGACAACTCTTTCAGTGCAGAAATGTTTCCTAATATCCAATCTAAACTTCCCCTGCCTGGTGCAACTTGAGGCCGTTTCCGCTCGCCCTCTCCCTTCTCACTTGGGAGAAGAGACCGACACCCACCTCGCTACAACCTCCTTTCAGGTAGTTGTAGAGAGTGATAAGGTCTCCCCTCCGCCTCCTTTTCTCCAGGCTAAACAACCTCAGTTCCTTCAACCAATCCTCATACGACTTGCTCTCTAGACCCTTCACCAGCTTCGTTGCTCTTCTTCAATTAATCACTCTTAAAAATTGTGGTTAACTTTATCGTAACCTGGTTCAGTCACTTGTGGGAGTGTATCAACCCCTTGTGGTCAAATCCAGTAAACTGTAGCGAAGAGATGAGTGACCTTTTCTAGCTCTCGGTCTCTGAAGCACACTTCTTGGTGCAAATGTTGTGTCTTTGTGCTTTGTTTGGTTTGTTAGTGACAAAGAGTGGGGCACAGTGATCCAACCCTTTGGAACAGGCATTTATTTGCTTAACCGTGTTGCTGTAGAATCTCACATTGCATTGGACACTCAAAGCTTGTCCATTCATCTCTGAAAATATCATGGCAGACAACCAAGGAGTGGAGGCTTAGCAAAGGGATTTTGTTCTACAGAACACCAGAGAGTTTCATGTCTTACAAACTGGCATTTTGTAGAAGTATGGGAACAGTGTATGTGGGACAGGGCCTCTGCAAGTCTGTAGTCCAATGTCCTACTGGAAGCATGATCTTGCCAAGACTATAGATCAAGTCAGCTGTGGATTTGTATAGTTGAGTCTTAAAAACCTCCAAGGATGGAGATGCCACAACCTCTTTGGATAACCTTTCCAGTTCTGCACTACCCTCCTAGAGAAAAAGCCTTTCTAAGTAGCCAGTCTGAACCTCCCAAGCTGCCACTCAGTTGCTTTTGACCTTACAACATCATGCAGCACTACCAAGACGTATTTGGCTCCGTTGCCTCTGTAATCCCTGTCAAGTAGCTGTAAACTGCTATTAAATTGCCCTTAGCCTTCTCTTCACCAGGTTAAACAAGCCCAGCTCCCTCAGTCTCTGCAAATGTCCTAAGCACCTGACCAACTTGGTAGGTGCTTAGGACTTTGCTGGATTTTGTCCAATTTCTCCACTTCAGCTGGGGGGGATTAGAAGCTGGACACAGTGTTTGAAGTGTAGCTTCATCAGTGATGAGCAGAGAGTGATTTCCCTCTGTCTGCTGCCCACATTCTTCCTAGTGTTAGCCCAGCATGTGGTTTGCTGATGTGAGCCCACTGTTGGCTCATATTCAGCCTAGCATCCAGGGTGACCCCAGGTCCTTCCCGGCCGGGCTGCTATGTTGCCAGTTGCTTTTTGGTCAGATGTGTGGAGCTCTTCTGCCCCAAGTGCAGAATTTTGCACTTCTCCTTGTTGAACCTCCTGAAGTTTCTCAGGGTCCATCTAGATTCTCACAAATGGCATTTTTTTGTTGCTTTGTCTCCCTTAGTTTGTAACTGAGAGGTGAAGCACTGAGTTTGTATTTTTAGTTATATCACTGGATGTTTTTAGATTGGCAATGTCTTGCAGTCCGCAGTGCACAATGAATATACACTAAGCTTGGATAGCACCAAAGTGAGTTTTCTGTATGTTTTATCATGAATCAATGTAAGTTTTTGGCTACCTCCAGCTGACAAGATTGTTTGAAATGTACCAAAGAGCCTTAGACCTTTCTGCTTCATGAAAGACTCGTTGATTCTTTCCTTAGTGAGAAAGATGGCATTTTTATCTAATACCTCAAATAGCAACAGTGGGAATTGCATTTAGTGTGTAGTGGACTTGAAAGAAATCAATATTCTTTTTAGCTTGTGTAAAAAAAATCATAGGTTCTTAGCAGAGTCATAGCATATAGTATATTGAAACTGTCATTATTCCTTTTTCTGTGGAGACTATCCATTAAATTTAGGTACTAGCAACATCATTTCTGGATGCTGGAACGTAAGTATGGGCTCCCTAGCAGTGGTGACTAACATGATTCAGCTGTAGGTACAAATTGTCAGGCTCAGTTTTCTCCACCAGCTAAATGTTGGTTGGGGAGACCCAGGTGGGACTACAATCCACAGTAGTACTGTCCTTACACACGTGCAGGAAGTGGGAAAGGTTATGTTCAAGCACTACCTGAATGTTGTCACTGGGTGAAGAATGGAGATGAGGAATCCACTGCTGCAGCCATAGATGCGTGGATTAATTCATCTGAAGTTCCACACAATGGACTTCTCACCATTTCTTTTTCCAGTCATGGAGACTGAAAGGTAGGTTTTCTTCATTTCTCAAAGGGAAAATGAACTGTAGAAAACCCAGTTATTTCCATAGGACTCACAGGAAAATTTCTGGTGGATCTGAGAACTAAGTCCAGGAGCTATATTACAGTCCTTATGTACACAATAGATTCTACCCAATATTTAAACAAGGAAGAAGAGGGGATATTCTAGCTTGGGTATGGTGGCAGGATGTGAGTTCATCCTAAAAATAGCATGTGCTTTCTGTGGAAGAGCTTTCTGTTTGAATTGGACTAATCTCTGGAACATATATCTCTCTCCTGTGGCAGAATTGTTTTCTTTTTTATTCCATGAACTACTCTCCCAGACAGTAAAGTGATCCTACCTTTTAGAAATACCCTGTATGGTTAAAGTGCCTCTTGAAGTGCTTGGCATAGGTCAATGTAGACTGTAGGGGAGGTTTAAGAACAACAGCTAACTTGTGGGGAGAAAATCAGGAAGATGTAAGCAAAAGAAAGACTTTTTGAAGCATTTAATGCATAAGGTGCTTGTTTTTGAATGCTTAAGGCTTGTTTTTGAAACAAATGTATGTTACTCTCAAGGTGTGAAATGCTTGGCATTTGATGTTTTTGTAGATTACTAAAGCAAACAAACAAAAATCCACACTCTGACTGTTTCAGCTCTTGCTTCCCCCCCACACACCCAGTTTTAGCTTTTACCAGTTTGCATTTGAGGGAAGGTAAACGCATTAACAGTTGTGCTTTTGGGTGAAGCCTGTTTCTGCTGATGCCAGTCTTTACAAGGATTATCAGAAACTATCCCCAAACATTTCAAAGTGTTTGAGTTCTCTCTGTCTGGAGAGAAAAGTCTCAGTGATATCTGTGCATTGTTACTGTAATAGCTAGATTATCTATGTATCATGGTCTTTTTGGGGCAGCTTTTTGGTGACTCTGAGAGGGGTTTAGGCAGTGTGAAAGCCTAAGGTCATCAGGGTTCCATGATGATTTTGGTTCTTTCTCATACTCCTAGTATTTATCACATAAAGAAAGGGAGCACACTTACTAAAATTCCTGTTAGTGCTTAGAATAATCACTGTCTTAGAAAGTGAACAGAACATCTATCTGTAGTGCTCAGGACAGAATTAATCATTGTCCTATTTCTTTGAGCCAACCTGCTGTATCTTATTTCATACTTAAATACTGGGTTTATTAAATATGGTATTATATATGTGACCAATTGTTATTATTTCTCTTGGAGATACCTCATCCAAATACCTTGGCCAAGGTCTCTTTATAATCATAGCCCATGGGCAGCCATAATCATAATCCAAAGTAGTAGATATTCAGAGAGACAAACTGTTTTGTTGCTTTGAAGTGGTTAGTATGTTGGAATCTGAGAACTTTGTGAAGAGAAAAGCAGTATGCAGTGGTAAATAAAAACATAAAAATAAAAATTAAGAAAATGCCCTGTCTGGCATCTTTGTTCAGGATGTGAGTGATGCATAAGTCTGTTTTGCCCAAATAAGAAGTGAACAATTCTATTTACCCCTACATTTACTCTTTAGTATGCACCTAGCTGAAAGATTGAGCTTAAGTACTTGATGCAATAAAAGTTCGGTTTGTTTTTTTTTTTTTTTTTTTTTTTCCCCTAACAGAGTTCCTCTGCCATATTTTTATAATCGTCATTTTCTTGGCTTGCTTTCCATGCTTTTCAGCAGTTCTGAATTATACATAAACCTCACATGTATAGGCTTTGTTTTGTCTCTCAATTCACTTGCAAGATTAACATTGCTGTTGACCAAAGTTAAGCAAATGCAGTGAAGGCTGATATGTTTCCAATTAATTATTGGAAATTGTTCCTGCCTGTGAACATCAGTATTCAGTGCACACTCCTACCAGAATAAAATGGTTGGTCATTAGCGTCCAATTTTCTGTGTCTAAACTTGACATTTCCTCCAACAAAAACCATCATGGTACTCCTGAAAGATACAGAGAGATCACTCTTGGAAGCAAACACTTGTTTTAGTAAGGCTTTAGAGAATTGTTTTTGAAATTGAAAAACATTGCATTAATCACCACACTCAAAAGAATCATTTATTCACGTATTTCAGATAGAGGTTTTTTGGTCTCTTTCTCTCTCTAATGGACTGCACTTTGGTATATACAAATCATTTGTATGTGTCACACTAAAAACTGGTGGTTGGAAACCATTGTCCCAGCTGGAAACCATGAGGATAGTGGAAAGTTTCCTTTTTTTCCTTTAAAAGTTGTCTTTGTTAGGATTGATTCTTGTGGTAACCCTATTTAGATTAATGTGGAAGTAAAATAAAATGCCTCTATGGAATGGGTGGGACAGGAGAAGCAAAAGAACTGCTTCTCTGTTAGGTAATTCATACGGTAATGGTTTCTGTAAAGGAAATGTGTAAAGAGCAGACTAAGAAACTTGCCGTTTTGAAAGGGTTGTAGAAGGGAGAGAGTTACCCAATGGCAAGTACTTGTTCATGTCAGAGTTGAAAGATTAATTTAAACATTATTTCCTTATTTATTTTATTTAGGCTGTCTAGTTAAGTTGATTCTCAATGGCCCTATCCCAGCTTGCTGTATAGGTAACTGGCAAGAGCATCATCAACTCATGAACCAAAGAATCCAGCTTGCTGGCTGGGCAGATAAACAGAGCGCCACGAAGATGTGAAAGTAACCCGAATACTTTAGTAGAAAATGGGGGTTCTTCACCACACCCCAAAATGTACTCGCTTGAAGCAGGCATTGTCAAATTCATTTCTTTTTCCTTCGCTTGTAATGTGGAAGGTGCTGACTGACAGCCCTGGAAATTAAGTCCTCTATTTCTCCACAGGACAGGTATAGCAAGGGCGGCAGCAATGCAAGCTTCCCCACATTGTCCTGCCAATGTTCCTCAACCCAGTTCTGAAGAGGTCACTTCTGGAGGTGAGTGGGTGGAAGAGTCTCTGTCCATGCAGTTATTGCTGCCAGGCAGTGGTTCTTGCAGGACAGGCTGTTGGACAGAGACTGCCCCCTTGTCTTGAATGAACCACCAGTCTTTAACAGATAATCACTTTATGTATTGTAAAGCGGCGTGGGCTGGATTTGTTGAGGTTGCATTATTCTGCTTGACTGCTGTCACATTTTGATATTTCTTTGTGGTTGGATGGCACCTTTGCATTTTTTTCTTTTTGCACTGTTTTGTTTTCAGAGACTTTGTCAATGCTTTATGTACACGTCTACAAAGTAGCATGCAAATAACTGAATGCAGTCTGGTTGTAAATGTGATGCAGAAAAGCAGTTACTGGGGGCAGCCATGTGTGCAAGGGGAGCTTTAGAGCACTAGACCAGGAGGCATGCTTTGGAACACACCAAAATATGATAAGAAAGTGAATGTTGGTTTCCAGTATCTAAATGAACTATTAGGTTTCTGTTGTAAAGCCGTATCTTAACATTTTCTCTCTTCATAGTTACTATGTAATTTAGATATTAACACCAATTAAGCTGGTAAACTAATGTTCTTTTTTAGATTATTTTACAATTAATGAAATCTGCCTATCTAAAGTTAGACATGCAACATTCTACACTACATGAAAGTAATGGGTATGTATTGCGGTTACAATAGATAGTTGTCATCTAAACCAGAAGATATGTCATAAGTTATGTGAGAGGAATTAGTATGACTGATGCAAGTTTTCAGAACAAAAATAATGAGTGCTCACAAGTTTGGCAAATGGATTCTTATATACATTCCTGGATTTAAGTACTACATACTTCAAATACAGTGAGGAGTATTCTGTTTTCAGCCAAATTTACATCTCTTAAATATAGAAATACAATTGAGAAAATGGAAACAAAGACTTAGCAAGGCTGTTAGGTCATGGTATATTACTTTTGTAGCTTTAGATGCTGTGTGAAGGTTTTGCAACGACTTGATTGTCATTTGTAGTTGAGGCCCACAAGTCTGTTTAACTCTGCTTCTATGGCTGTTTGTAAACAGGTATGATAACAAGAGAACGTAGTACAATCCAGTAATTGTATAAATTTAGCATTATTCCTGAGTGTTTCCACAAGTTCTAGAATAAGAAGAGTTAATTTTCCTAACCAGAATAGACTTCCGTGAAGGGATTTCTTGCCTTTTTTACTTTAAAGGATACGAATCAGAATAGTATTCATTCCATATACAATTAAAACAGTTCCTGACTTCTTTTTTGTCAGGGTAGCGAGGGATACAGGATTTGGTTCATAATTAAAATGAGTGATAGAGTCCTGTTGGGAAGTAATTTGGGACCGATCCATAAATTCATTTTAAGTGAAGAACAGTTTGAGGATCCTTGTCATGACAATACATGGCATTAGGTAGTATAATATTAGGCATATTTGCTAATAAGTCACCTTACTTAATGTTTGTATGGTGCCAATAAATCACATGGATTTGATTTTTCAGCGTTTTTGAATGCAGTGCAGATTGCTAACCTCTTACTGTCGCTGACAAAGCCGTAGAGAGGTCCAGAGTTGGCCTCCCACACACCTGTGTGAACCGAGTCCAGAATTTCAGCTCAAACCTACCTCTACTTTTGAAGATAATTATACACCTTATCACAATTAAACCTTTTTTATAATAGACTTTATTTTAAATTCAAGTACAAAAATACAGTTAAATCATTGTCAGTACAAACACAAAAGAATGGTCAGAGACCATTTTCTTCACACTGTATTTTTTTCATACCACATTCATCTTTCTGTCTTTGCGTATGCTTTCTGTGAATTCTAATTAATATAGAGTCTGATTTTTCTACATACTTACATTGAATAATGGTGATCTAAAGGAGCATACTTGTAAAATAAGGTACTACCCAGAGCATCCTAGAGCAGGATAATCCTCATAACCTCAATCCTCGAGTTCTAACTTGTATAAGTAATTCTGTTGATTCCACTATGACTGGCCACACAAGAAAAGGCTTCAGCATTAGGTTCATAGTTATAAATCCCTATCTTAAGAGACAAGTTTTATTACCCTTTCTTTACCTCCAGTTATATCCTAGTGATTTTACAGCCTCGCTGGTTATGTCCAAGGACTGGGAGCAGAGGAAAGTTAAACTAGTCCTTGGAGAGGGTATATAAATATCTTTCCTGAATTACAGTGAGTTGGTTTGAGGCTTCAGGCTCAGTTCACAAACTCATTTTTCTCACTAACCACTAGGTAACAGCAGAGTTTAAGGGACAAATCCAGAATTTTAGGTCAAGTGTCAGAGGCAGAGGTTGCAAACAAGGAATAAGCAACTCCTTAGGTTCACATTGAATAATGTGAGGACCGCGCATGGTCACAGTTGGGAAACCCCCACACTAAAACGTTATTTGTTTCTTTTTTGTCTTTCTATCTGTGAAAATAATATAGATCTGTGTTTGCATGTTGGTGATCCAGAAGGGACTTTGCTTACTCCCAGTCTGCTGGAGGTAGCTCTTGAAAAGCGTTTCCCTAGCAGGTTTGCAGCTAGGGCAGAGTACGTCAGGCCGCGTGTGATGATCTGGAAGGAACTGTGTAGTGTTAGATTGTTCAAAAGGAAGTGTTTATTTGATGCACTTAGAAATGTTTCACGTGTCAGCACCGGACTTCTAAAAATAAATGATTGAGATGCAGCAGAAGGAAACTCCTTCTAACCAAAACTTTGTCACTGGTGTCTGTAAGTAAAAGGGAGACTAAAGTACCAAAGCTATCGGAAATGAAAACTCATTGCTCAGATACCAGGCTGTGCAACTGATTTCATAGATTGAGCAGGTAGTTATCGTAGGCTCCTAACATGTTACCGTTTAGTATTATTGTGATCGTAGGAAGGAATGTGTCACCTGTCTCTCCAGGTTTCGTGAAGAACTAAGTTTTTATCCTCCATTCATCCCTAGGTTGGCAGTTTTAGTCCAGCCAAGTTCATTAGTGACCAGGATATCATTATCAATCAACAGCTGTATAACAGTGTATATGAAAAATGTTTGTTTATATATTTATTTAATTCCTAATAGTCTGCAGTGTTACTATGGCATCCGTAAAGGTTCAAGTGTCAGCACACATGGAACTCATTGCAGGTTCATTGCTGATGAACTTACGGGGCAGGAGATGCATCTTTCTGTTTGCGCACAGAAACCCAACCCTGCCTGATACTTTGGATACTCCTGTAGTGCAGATAATAAGGAAATATGTATTTATAGCAATCTCTGTGCAAGGAACAAACAAGCAAATAGTCCACCACAATATCCCACAATAACAATTTCACCCATTTAATTATTTCTTTTGAGTGCCTAGGAAATGGAGGCCCACTGAAATTGCTTTTGAGAGTGTCACCTTTAATCTTGTAGCAGAGTATTTGAACTCAGCTGTTGAAAACAGTTTAACAGACAAAATACTGCAAACACAGGGTGAAGTATGCAGGCAAAAATGAAAAGGTGATACAGAATGTAAATCTTCTTTCATTCTTTTATGATAATGACATCTGATTATCATAATCACAAATACAATACAATACAAAAATCTAAATTTTCAGTAGAGTTTTTTCTACTTTAGTATGCAGGTACAGCAAATTAAAAGTTACCAGAATAAATACTGAGACCCTAGAATTGTGAGATTTTCTGAGGCAAAGGGAAGGTTTGTTTTCTCTTAAATACTGTTTGCAGTTTCTTTCTTAGGCTCATCTACTCTACATTTGGAGCTGATAGAGAATTTCTCCTGCACTTTAATGGCTGTTGCACCAGGAAGCTGTCGATTTTTGTAGACTTTCTTTTGCTTGCTCAAATACTTTAGGCTCTTCTAGGGAGATGAGGCAAATTAGCAAATGTCTTCTTTTTTGCAATACTTAAGAATGTGCTTCAGGAAAAAGAAAACTTACTTTTTTTTTTTTAAAGGACAGATGCATCTTAATACGCACTTCAATAAAAATTAACAGATTGATTAAAATTTATCTGTAATGAAAAAAACCAGTGATTATATTCCAAGGAAATTGATTGGAACTTCCAGGAAAAAACAATTTGAGAAGTTACCTGGAATCTTAGGGCAAAGATGGCTGGGATTTAGACAGTTTGCTGTAACATTGTCCACCAGATCCTATCTGTGGATATGTGTGGAGTGCTGAATGACATAGTGACATTTATATTGCTCTGTGTTTTGTCAAAAGGAAAAATAGCTTATTTTTCTAATTAAGGAGGAGAGAATGGTACAATGTATTCTGGCAATTTGTGACCAGGTTGGGAGAACAAGGTCCCGTTTGTTCACTAGGATGGGAGCAGTAGAGAGGAATTCTGAATGAAAACATTGATTCTCAATAACAGGTTGGGGGGTTTTTTGGGTTTTTTTGTTTTTTTTTGAAAACTCCAACATATTTTTATGAGTAGTGTCTACACCAACATTGTAATTTTGTGAGGAAGGAGTCAGCGCTAGCTTGCTTGATTTTGTAGGAATGCTGGAGTGAAGGCTGCCTATTTATGTCAGGGGGAGCATGATGGGACAGTATTCTGCAACCTCCAGAACTACGAAAAAACATTCAAAAGAATCCATGTAAGTGGAAAGGAAAGTTTAATTGTAAAGGGGTTTTTTGGTTGTGGTTTTTGGGTTTTTTTGGGGGGGAGGTTGGGTTGGTTTTGTTTGTTTGTTTTAAATTGAGTTTTGGCTGCCCAGTTCTGAACGGTTGGGAATAGTTTGAGGGTCTGTTTGGAAGAAATTGATTCAAGGTCGTCTCCTGCCCCAGTCCTGCCCAGTGGCTGGTGGCTTGTGCTGCCCCTGATGGGGCAGAGGACACTGGAAGACCTTTGGGGGCCCTGTGGGGAGGCTGCTGGTAGATTAATGCAGATGCTGCTGCTTCCCCCCCCAGTGTCCTCTCAGCTAAATGCTTGTGCAGAAGAAAAGTGATGTTATGGCCTGTGTACTTCGCCTGTCCTAGTTATACAGCTGACAGTGCAGTGACTGTGCCAAGTGTACTGTGAACTTGGTACCTCTACCTTTTAACCTCATAGTAAATGTATAGGGATTTCTTGTTTGGAATAATCTCAGTTGCTGTGGGTGGTGCAAGTGTGTGGTTTTTTGTAGCTCGTAGAGGAATCTGACACAAGTTCAGAGCAGATCTCATGCTGGCTTTGAGCTGAACACTTCTGAGGAACACAAGGTAAAAGAAGCTGCAAGACAAATTGAGTTGTGCCTTGCCTGCAAGTAATAAAATTTTTCAATCCACTGTGCTGCTGGTTTCACACTGATAGGGATTATTATTTTCTAGTATTTCCCTCATGATGGTATTTTTTCTTCCTTAATATTTATACTGTTTTGCTTGTGCTGTTAGCTTGGTTATATAGGGTCTGTGTGCTGAAACTCTGCTTATAGATGAGGCTGTGTTGTAGACATCTGTTCCACGCTTGACCCCAGCCATTGACTTCTTTTCACAGGAACAGGAATGAATAAAACGTTACTGTTATAATGTTATATATGGAAAAAGTCTTCTCTGTCTACAGGATCAGTTTTGTAGTATCAATGTGCAAAAGAAACAGCTGAACTACTGTTTCGGGCAGCTAACTGTAGAACTGCATGGAAATGGGAGTGAAGGAGTTATTGGTATCAATTGTTTTGGATTTATTGGCAGTTATTGGCAGTTATTTAATTGGAGTTATTGGCAATTGGTATTGCCACTGTAAAACAAAACCAAAACCTCTCCCATCCTGGAAAGATTTATAAACAATGCCAGCAAGCAGATCTATTTCTCACCTGACTGGGGCTTAGAGTTTAGGGTAGAATTTTTGTTGTAGAACAGGAGATCTTGTTTTGCATCATCTTCACAGAGCGTGTGACCAGTTACGCTGTGCTTCATCTGGACAGCAAAGTATCTCTTTTTCTTTCTTTCCATGAGCCAAGTAAACCTAAAATCTAAACTGAACATTTGGTGATAGGGAAAAAACACTGTTGTTGCTCACTTTTTTACAAGATCCAGTGCTGTACTAGAAGGCAGAGAGCACTGTGGTATGAAACCAAACATTTCACTGAAGTCAGTATTACTAATTCCAGCTAAGTGAAGATTTCCATGGGCTGTGTCTAAGACTGAGTATAATCTAAATGTTAGATGTCACTTAAAAATATGTGATGAATAATGGGATGGAGGCAGAGATGAAGTGGGAAGGGGAAGGAAGATGAGACTGTAATAGTAAAACTGTAGGGTATACGCATTTAGGATCACATTACTCCTTGGCCAGTACCACAGAGGCAGAAAATCCTAATTATGCCAGGAGCATGCACAGCCATGCTTTCAGTAGAAATAGCAAAGGAAGAAGGAAAAAAAAAATAAAGCCTTATGAGTGTTCTTGAGAAAGCGTCATATACAGACAACTGTGGCGGTATGTACTGCATCTGCTCTGACCCAGAAAAGAACAGCTGTTGCCCTTCTATACAAGCTGATGCCTTCAGGGGTGCATTTTACAGAAAAACAAAATTGTGAGGGTGGGAATGGGTACACATAACAGGACAGGCTAAGCCAGTAAAGCTCTAACTTTGCAATATATATATGTGTATATATATGTAAAATATATGTTTATGTATTTGCAATATATGCAATTTTTGCTTTCCTCAAATTAGAATAAGGTTTTGCGTTTAATTTTAAATATTTTTGCTTTGATCTGCCTCTTTCAAATCTGATTGAGGGAAACAGCATGCTCTGTTATTGAAACATAGGCTGCTCTGCCATGCGTCTCCTATTTTGAATGCTTTAGGATTGTTATGCGTTTCTGTAGTAATAAGTTAAATAAATAGACCTGTAGCAGCAATTTTGAAGATAGGAGCTTAGTGTGCACACATATTTTGTGTATATTTGACACTTCCCCTCCCCCCCCGCCTTCCCAATAAGCCTTTTGTAGACATGTCTTTTCAGTATAGTTAACCTGCAGTGCTTGGTAACGTTGACCATGGTTCTGTGACCATCATCATAATAGTCTGAATATAAAAGATAAAATCTTTTATCTGTTCAGTTTTCTCCTCCTCCTCCTCTTTTTATGGACACTGTCTCTTCTGGTGAAGTGCTTCTATATTGAGGACTCCACAACAGGTAAAGTTGGCAGACTAAAGTCTTAAATCTTGCTTGTGGTAGCTTCTACTATTTGAAGTTTTTGAGAATTGGGAAGGACTTGGCAGTACCTGAGTGTTAGGTACTGCCCCCGCCCCCCACTGTTCTTGCTGGCAGATGGTCCTTTTAGGGACTTTTGCCAGCAAGTGCAAGTCAGGATACCCTCTAGGAGTGACTGCACTGGTAAAGATATTGGGCAGCCTTTCCTCTTTGCTGAGCTCAACAGAACCAGGCTGCCAGTGAACCTGATGTATCATTTTCAAAGTTATTTCATATTTTTCTCTCAGTAATCACAGTAGCTGCAGAGGAGAGTGTTTAGCTCCCCATGAGAGTTGTCAAACATAATGAAATATGAAATTAAATGATAGTTACAAAATAAATGCCTGGAAGAGTGAGCTTCCAGTCTTAACGCTTCTCTGAAACAACAGAGGTACCTTTTAAAATATAAGTTTTAACATAAAATTTCTGTTCAAAACAAATATTCCGTCTGAAACATAAGCTCAGTTGAAAGAGTTTTGCAGGTTGGAATTATTTTCATGATGCCAGTAAATGCTGCTCTGTAGCACTACTCTCACTGCTATAATAGTTCTGTATATAACCCAGATTTAACCAATGAATATCTATTTAATAATTAATGGTTTCTTTTTGTGTAAAATAGTAGAATTTCATTTTGTGGATGAGAATTCCTCTTTTTATGTCAGATTCTATTTGAATATATTTCTTATTCTTTTTTAGTTTGTTCCAAATCCTCCCCTGAACGCTTGCCTCTGCCTGACCTCTACTACTGTGGATTAAAAAAAAAGGCAGAATTCCAGATGGTTCACTTCACAGAATGAAGGCACCTTTATTTGAAAGGCATTTAAGTATGAAACCAGTCATTTGAGTTAAAAATCCAACAAAGAAAATAAACGATCTTAATCAGCAGTCCTTAAAAATTATGTATGCAGTTTCAGACATCCATGAGTGGTAGTATGACATCAGATTTCAAAGACTTTTAAAGATCTCCCAAATTTCTCACAGGCTATCAGAGAGCTATCTGAGCTCTCTGAGTCTGATTAAATGTCTTAGAAGCCTGTGTTACATTGGAGGGTATCCCATACTTTATGATCTCTTTTCTAATTACTATAGTAGCATGCTGGTTTTCTGCAGCTATGCACAAGTGGGGTTTGGTGTCAGGTCATCAGAGAGTGGTTATAGAATACAGCAGGGGTCAGTCCTGCGTGTGCCCCTCATGGACCAAAGCAGATGTCTTTTAGTAATCTTTCAATGGATATCTTCCAAACTGCAGTAATCTGAATTCTGGGACTTTCTCTGTGCTCCACTGGGCTTGGAAGAAATGCTTGATAGAAAGAGATTATTTGCCAAAAGTGCCAGTGAAAATACTACTCTTACTCCCATTTTATGTGGTTGTGGTAATAACTGCAAGGTATCAGAATTGATGGGTGACTAAAAAAAAGTTTTTTATGTGAAAGAAGATTTGTACCAAGAAGATACCAACCATGATGATACAATAGGAAAAACCCTAGCCTCAAGAATAAAAATTTCCATTGACCTTGATAATGCAGAGATTTAATTGAATGCGTTGTTCAACTCTGCCATAAATCATGATCAGATGCATATGTTTCTTGTTATTTATACTGTGGTAGCACTAAGAGTCACTAGGCACAGCTGGTTCTGTAAACACACAAGGAGGTGGTTTCTGCCCAGAGGAATGTTAGTGTTAAGTATGAGACAAGAGACAATGAGAGGATATATTAAAACAGGGGGAACATGAGGTCACGGTGACTATGCTAGTCAGCACAAGAAGCAGCTGCAATATGAATCTGGCTGCCAAGTGTCTTTATTTGATGATAATCCGTTTGTTGCAGTGCTCTGAGGAATATGGTTTGTTTGAGCTGAGCTCAGAATTGAAGTTGGATCGAGTAGATCTTCCAGTCTCTGAAAACATTCTTCAAGTTGAAAATATTCTCGCGTTGCCCTTAATCACAATTTTCTGCAAATATCGATGCAATAATAATCATTAACACTATAATAACTGACTGAGCAACTGTACTCATACTCACGCAGTTGTGTGACAGTCTCCTTGGACACCCTGGGGCTCCAGCAATTACCCCAAAAACTTAAGATAAGCTAGAGAATGTTGCTGGTTACCAGTGAACTATGAAAAACGTTTCTTCTGATCTCTGACATGCTGGTTCTCCCTTCACCCATGCAGCAAAATATATAGAAACCCACCTGAGGGTTCCTCAAAAATCTGCAACATAAATATGCAGAAAGAGGGAATCCATGGCAGTCATCTTGTTTAGACAAACTTAGAGGACTTCAAGTGGATGAGAGAGTCCTAAGCAATTTAATCTTAGTGTCAGTAGATTAGACATGGATGTTTTTTGTGTTTATTTATAAGATATGTACTGTAAAAATTTGTAACTGTATCGTGTAGTTTAAATGTAGTGCAATAAATCTATAAGCCTTGTCATGGGGACCTGACATGCCTTAAGTGCTCTGTCTGTCCATAAACGGCCCTTAGGTGTGGTAAAGGACTGGTGGTGCAGGGGTGAGAGGAGAGCAAAGTGCTTTCCAAAGTGACTTTGCAGCAAAGATGTTAAGATACATTGTCCACTACCAGACTCCAGGCAGATTCAGTTTCTTTCTCTTTCTCTGATGGGATCCTGTGCCATAATTGATCCATAATCTATCTTCAGAGGTTTTTTATGACACTCTCAGTTAAACCGGATTCGAATTGTGTTCAGCTGGTCTCAGCAACAGATGTCAGGTATTACTAAATAATGAACAGTCATGAATGAGAAAGGCAAGAATATTCACTCTGTAATCTTGGCCAAATTAATCTTTTACTCTATGCATGTTTTTCAGAACAGTTTTGTATCTTTATTATTAGTGAAATATTAAGATATAGATAATGTATGAGTATTGCTGTGGAATTGAATACAATTATATTGGGAACATGTCTTGCTCTGGTTTGGAATTGAATCAATTATATTGGGAACATGTCTTGCTCTGGTTTACTTCTAATTCATTTTTCACCTATTATTAAATGTTAAAATAAAAAATAAGAGAATTACAAGTAGTGCCATAAATCAATATGTGTCCTGAACTGCAGAGCAAGTCATTTTTATAAGAGGGGAAGCCCCTGTATTTATAATAAATCGAGTTCATTATCTTTTGAGCTTCCTGATTAAAGTAATTAGTCATTTATGCTGATACAAAGCCATCAGTGAATACATTGCTTTGTTTCACAAATATTGATTTTTAAATTGTTTTGTAAGGGCCATCGGTTATAATCAGCTGCACATTGTAATGTAAATTGTTGTTTTGTTGGTGGGGAAGTAGTTTCCTCTAACCCAAATTAATACACCAAGCAACTCTTCTACAGTTCGAACAAACTGCCTTTAAGACTGTAACATGAAAACTAAAATACCAGATAGGACATAGCAGGTGGAGTTGGGTAGGGAGTCAGTATTAACTGATGCTTAGTGCTGAGGAGAGGGTCTCAAAGTTAGCGAGGGCTACTCCAGACTGTGCAGATGACTGCCTCTCAGGAAGACTTGCTGTGCGGGCTTCCCCACTTCTGCAACTGCTGTGCTAATACCTGCCCGTTCCCACAAACAGCTGCGGAGAGGTCTGGTTAATGCCATTCACAAAATCTTTGGAAGTTTGGGAACTGCATATGCTTTTATAACTGTAAAATACTGCTGTTACCCGAGGGACTTAAGTTTGGAATGCGAGTTCCTCTCTCCAGCTAGGCATAAAACACAGCTCATCGCCAAGCTAAAATTCCTGCACTTGAGCTATGGAAAAGCATGAACGAAATCTGACTTCCTCTTGCTCTGCTTTAGCTGTTGGTAAGATTAATCTGTTCTGGGGAAGGCTCAAGCACAGCTTATTTTTCAGTATGAAAACATTGTGTGCATGTGGAATGTGATAGTTTCTCCTCTATTTCCAGACATCAGTTCTGACTAATAAGTACTTGGCATCATTTCCACAAAAGTCGCCCTTAATCTGGAATAAATCCATATATTGAGGACAAAAGGTGATGCTACTTGGAGAAGAGAAGTTCAGAAGTCTCCTAAGTTGTTTTTTGGACATTAGTTGGGTATGCCTATGCTCATAGGTAGAATTAAATAGGATGAGCTAAGTAATTTCAGTGTAAGTCTAGCTTTTCCTCTGATGGCAGTTTTGGTTTTATCAATACTGCTGTCCCAGACTGGGCGCTCCCAAGAAGCATGATGCTTGTGAGCAATATAATTCATTGCTGATTAATCTTCCCTCCCTAAATGAGATGACAATTCTGGTTCCAAAATAAGTGGCTTATTACTTATTTAAAGGCTTCCAGTAAGGACGAAGTTAAAAGTAGTTGAAAATAGATTAAATGGACTATGACCTATCACTGGCTCCTTCAACCTCATTCTTTTACCATACTTTCCCCTGTTCCACAGACTGTAAACCCAAAATGTTTCCCCCTGTCTTTCAGTAGCTGGTTTGCAGTTACTGCAGACACTATAAAGAAAATGAAAATGGATTAAGCTGCTCTTCTGATCAATGTCCTTTCAGTGAAAAGCATCACCTAATATAAAAAAAGGAAGTTGATGTTACAATAAGAGAAGTGTATGTTGTCTTTTCAAATTGTGTACACACAGTTAGGCGTTATACTGACTGCTTGGTCAGGTATTCTGAGAATTGTTCCAAATGCTGTCCCATACCAGGACGTATGATGTCTTTCTCCATGCTGTACAGGGAGTGTTGGTGCCTAACATTAATGCCTGAAAGCCACAAGAGCACAAATATGTTCCTTTGGATGCTGCACCTGTGATTTTTATTACGAACTGAAAAGGGTATTTCAATTTGGTTCTTGATCTTTTCTGTTTATATTAATGGCAAAACTTTCACTGATTGAGAACTGATGACATGTTACAGGATCTTGTGAAAACGTAATATTAGAAAGGACCTAATGATCTACTTTGACTAAAACTTTCATTATATTTAAAGAAAGAGAGTCTTTTTCTGATTTGGTTTCTATGTAAAATTCCAGTTCAAGGGTAATTATGAATCTCCAAACTCTTTCATTTCATATTAGATTACATCCTTTATTTAGGGTTAAAATAAGGGAAACCTTCACATCAGTTACTTTGGTCACCTGCTGTGCAAACTAATAATGCCATGCTAATCTAAAAAGGAGTGTCAGTCATAGTCACATTTGAATTTCAGTGTAACAGGAAGGAGACAATTAAGAGAGGGAAATTAGCTGAACTAGTGCAGTTTTGTACTACTCGATTTTAAAATCTACAGTCAATCAAATACATCAAGAATGGAAAATATGTTTTTAAAGAGGTACAGGTTTGTTTACAGGAATGTTCTGTGAATTATAATTGTAAAATATTAATAACGAGATGTTACTATAGGTGCTTTTTTCTTTTAGCTTATACTCCTGTGAGAAATAAGTAATAACATACAGGGTGAAGATTTGAGAGATTCGGCTTAGAAAGAAGGGTAGTTGTGACTAAGTGCAGGTTAACACATGAGCTCTGGCATTTTTTTTCCTGTTGTTAATGGTGAAACACCAAACAATTTCACAAAGAAGCTTAAATGTGCATTAGAGACAGACTTTGCATATGCTAGGACAAAGAAAATAGATATTTTTCAGAGATTCTGTATTTCTAAGCATTGTAGCATTGTCCATAGTAAAAAAACCAGGCAGGCTACAAGAAGTCCTCTAAAAGGATGAACATTGTCATTTGAAAAGAAAATAGGTACTCGTGACTGTTCACCACCTGGGTATTAATGCAGCCAATTACTGTGTCCTGCCTTTCAAACATTATTATGTTAGAGCAAGAAAAGAGCCAATATTGTATTTTATATGACCTTTCTAATGCTATATATACACATATAGATTTGTGTTATTTGTCTCTTTGATTCACCAAATGTTTCTTATTTGTGGCTCAAGGCATTTATTTATTGCAATGCTTCAAGCTGCGGTAAGCAAGGTCATAGATTAAGAATTGATTTCCACAGTTGCTCTAGCATACAAACTAAATTTCTCTTGGTTGGTTATAAAAACTACAGCTGGGCATAAATTCAGCTTTTCAACGTTGTCTTGAAAATTAACGTTAAAACAAATGAGAAAATGTTCTAAGTATGTATTGCATGCTTAATTTAGGCCTTCAGCTAGAACCTAAGGAAAGCAAATTGTTTTTATGCTGCAAGCTTCTAAGTAAAACTGTGCTAGTACTGAAGGTTTTTTTTTTATTTTACTTTTCTTTTTTTTGTTACTACTTTCTCCCTTTTTTTTTAAATCAGATTTTCTGCACAGTTTTTGGCAAATCATGTTTTGATCAATATGTTGATTAGTTTCTTGGTTTTGTTATATGCTCCTAGAGTCATTGCTAATTACAATAAGAATGTGGGTTTCAAAATGGAATATAGTTTCTCTCCTTTGGAAACAGACAGTCCTACTAGAAATAGAAAAATCTGCTATTTTGTTAGCTTTGTCTCTAATGTGAAACACAACATCTTGTTAAACTGAAGGAATATTTAGACTGTAAACTGAAAGTTAACTAAAATCAAGGAGGTGTGTTTTGGGGGTGTTTTTAAGGTGTTCTTTGTGTTGTGGGGTTTTGTTTTGGGTTTTTTTTTAAGGTGTGCTTTGTGTTGATAATGATAGTAGAACTACACTGTGCGCAGCAACCAATTAGTGTAAATGTCAAAGATGTATAAGTCTTTGATGAATTTTTGCTGCAGATTCCTAATAACTATATAATAAATTTTAAATTACAGAAATTGGCTTCTTAGACACATCTTTAAAGAAAATATTTCTGATATAATACCCTGCCCCTGCCCTCCGTTTTTGAATTAGTACGCCTAGAGCAGAAACTGTAATATGTAGTGTATGTTTTCAGATCATAACCAACATCATCAGGTGGCTTTACGAATATTAGCTTGGCCTCTACTGTTCCTGCATGTGTCAGAGTTACTGTTTCTGCCATTAGCAGAGGAACCAAATGGCAAAATTATTTTTCTAAGATAACAGAGCATTGTGTTTGCTTGATGGGAATTCTTGGTTTGCAGTGCACAGTTCACACTGTATCTTATAGCACTGGCCCACAAGGAAGAGACTAGTGTGTCAAATGTTTTGTGGTACTCTGTTAAATAGAATCATAGAATCATTAAGGTTGGAAAAGACCTCTAAGATCATCGAGTCCAACCGTCAACCCAACACCACCA
>NW_008794710.1:843845-895052 GCF_000699145.1 Aptenodytes forsteri
ATTTTTCCTTACATCCAATCTAAACCTCCCCTGCCGCAACTTGAGGCCATTTCCTCTCGTCCTATCGCTTGTTACTTGGGAGAAGAGACCGACACCCACCTCGCTACAACCTCCTTTCAGGGAGTTGTAGAGAGCGATGAGGTCTCCCCTCAGCCTCCTTTTCTCCAGGCTAAACAACCCCAGGTCCCTCAGCCGCTCCTCATAAGACTTGTTCTCCAGACCCCTCACCAGCCTCGTTGCCCTTCTCTGGACACGCTCCAGCACCTCAACGTCCTTCTTGGAGTGAGGGGCCCAAAACTGAACACAGTATTCGAGGTGCGGCCTCACCAGTGCCGAGTACAGGGGCAAAATCACTTCCCTGAGGTGGAATAGAGGCTGAATTGCCAACCCTGTTGCACGCTAGCGCATGAAATAACTTTCTTCACAGTGGTCACAATATGTATGTAAAGAAAAACAATTGGAAAGCAAAGTGCTGTGTGTGATGAGAGCAGAAAAAAGTTTGGCAGGTAAAACAGGTATGGCATTATTTGAAAATATAAACTTTGTTAAGAAAAAAAATATGTGCAGAAATGAAGTACCTCAGACATAGAAATCACTCTTCTTTCCAATTCAGATGGATGTTTTGGAGGAATGGAGTTGTGAAATTCATCTGTTGGTGCTGATTCTTATCCCCTCCCTGAACTGTATTTTGCAGGATTAGAATACATGGATCTCCTTTCATGGCTGTTCCCAGCAAGCCATTTTGTTAGCCCTTGATCTTACTTTGCAAAATCTTGAGTTGGAGCTTATTTTGAGGTATTGAAAACTGAGGATTTTGTCAGTGTTTAAAATGCCCGTGTCGTTAATGAACTTCCTAATGACTTCCTTGAGATTTCCATATGGAGATATCTCAAAAAAAATGCAGCTTTGTGGTGAAATGTGGTGAATCTCTTCAACTCAGACTTTCTCTGAATAATAAAACAGTCTCACGGAAAGCCTTGTTAGGAAGGAATTATGATTATCAAGTCTGGTAGTCAGAAAGGCTTCTTGTTAGGGTATTACTGCAGGACTAACTCAAGCATGGTTATGCCTGACTGAATACAAGATTTCTGCCCATTTCCAAAATGTAGATTTCTTTTTTGGAAAGCACTTAAATATGCATGAAGAATCTTGGGACTGATTCATTAACTTTGAATAAATTCCTATGACAAATGAGGGAAATTAAGAGAAAGCAAAAATTACTAGTTAAGCAGGACTCCTTGTGTGAGGTTGGCTGCCTTTAGAGGCACAGGACTAGTACAGCTGTATCACTGATAATTCATCGTAGATCCAGCTGACGGTAACCTTTGAGGAACAGAACCTTTTCAGAAATAGATTTGGCACTGGCCTCCTCTGTATTGATGTGGCAGTACAGATTTTCAGATTTTTTCTTTTCTCCCCTCCCCCTTGCCCCAAGATAGGGGAACTAGACAGAAGAATTACTGATCAGTTTTATTCCGCTCCTGTGATGAGGTTGGTATAAGAACATAACAGTGGTAGAAATCCGGTGGTATTCTACTTTTGGATCCTCCTTGAAATCAGATGTTTCCTAAAAGCTGCAAAGTCAGTCTCTGCAGTCACCTAATTCTCATGCCCAGTATGTTCTCCACATGGAACCATTCTCCAGTGACACCCAGTGCAAAACATTAAAAAACGGTGTTTCCAACAAACAGAACAGAAAAGGCTGGTGAGCAGGGAGAGGGAAGCAGTCTTGCCATTTGTGCCCTCTGCAATGTGCTCCAAAGAGAGAAAAGAATGGAGGGAGGTGAAGGGAGATGAGCGATCTCTTGTATAAACTACCTGAAAAGACCCTCTGAGATTTATGGACATGAGTCAGCAGCGTACATCTGGGGAGGGTCTGTCTAGCTGCAGCCTAGAAGTTTGGGCTTATGTAGGAATCTGTTGTGAAAAATACTGTTTGAAAAAGTGCACCCACAACATGTATTTGGGACTGCTGGGGTCTTTGAGTTAGCAGAGAAGTGTGCTACTGTGGTGACTTTGGTCTTCCCTTTGCATTTTAATTCTGGCATGTTTGTTATCTCAGCATTTGATGCGAAATCTAGCAAACTCTATGATCTTTCTGACTTTAATTGGAGAATTAAACTTGTAAAGTTCCCTGAAGGTTCAAAGTGTGTAAATATAAATATTCTTATCATACTTTGGGTTTTATGACACAATTTGTGCTTTTTCAAATGTTGTTATTATAATGTACGTATGCTCCAGTGGTGGTATTCTGTTACTTTAGTGGGGATTAATTCCCCAAAATCCAGTATCTGCAGCCAGAGGGCTAAACCAGATCATTTCAAAAGGATCAAGGGACCACAGTCATTTACATTTGATTGGGCTTTCTCGGACTCAGGCAGGTCAAAAAGATCAGAGATCACAACTGTATCTGTGGCTGGGGATCCTTCCAGTTTGTGGGATTGCACGGCAAGTACAGGGATAGCATATGCAGCTTCTGTGCACCCCACTGTACAGGCTTGGGGTCAGGCACTGGTCTGAAGAAGGCAGCTAGTAACAGAAATTCATCTATCACTTTCCTGTCTGTACATCTCCTTGGGCATATAACTCCTTGGCATGTATTACAACAGCAGTGAGGCTTCTTCAACCACTCTGAAAGAAAAAAAAAATAAATCATGCAAGTAGTATCTAGTTACGCATTCTTGACTTTATCTTCCTGCCACCCGCTGCCTTGCTCTGACGTGGATGGTTCAGCAAACTACACTCAGGCAGAAGTTGTGAACAACCGGTCTTGCCGAGACTCTTGCCGAGCCTCCTTCCGTGTCCTGTTCCCCCAACACCAGAAACAACTTCCCCAATACCTGACAAAGACTTCAGATTACAAAACTTAAGCAAACATATTCATTGCTTTTTTTTCCCCTCATGATAGCATTTTCATCAAGGACCAGATGCCAGCACCAAATGATGGTTTGGTCCCAGGTGGCTTTACTTTCCGTGTGATGGTGGAAAATGGGACGTACTGTATGGTATTAGCAAGGGAAAGGATTTGGATGAGCAAGAAGCAATGGCTGCCAAAAAATGAAACTACGTGACCAAAGGAGTCCTGGTACTGTAGGTTTTGAAGGCTCTATAATTTAAAAAGTATCAAACTCGTTAGTGCATCCTATCTCTTTTAAAACAACTTTAGTCATACCTCATTCTTCACTGCTTCTCTGCTGTGGAATTTTTCCTTTGTGATAAGGTTAACTTTAAATGTTTCAGGTTTTTCTCTCCCTAGTAGAAGGGGTAAACTCACAGCCAACAGAGCCAAGTGTGAAGCAGTTCTGCACTAAGCATTCCACCTCTGTGGTTACCCCACTGCTGTGGTTACATTTGAGCAGCTCTAGATTTCAGTACTGCTGCATCAATTTGCTTTCAATTTTTAACTAAAAAGTTTTCATAGCCAGGGAACAGAACAATAGGGGGTGTTGTATCCACCACCACCCCCTCCCAAAAAAAAAAGGTTCAACTGTGAGTGAAATGCTATTAAAAGCAACATTTGTACAGATGCCAAGTGGGAAGAGACAGCAGGCATGTAATAAAAACAATTATTTTGTTTCAGAAGGAATATATGTAAAATAATAAATGATTTAAAAACAGGTTTTCTTCTGTTTCTCTTCTTTTAATCTCAGTTTTCCATAAGAATAATAATAGTAATTTTCTAACTAGGCAACAAAGATTTTGGTTCCACTTAATGTCTCAGTAATCTTCCATGGAAATGCTAGTATTTCACAATACTGATACCAAATTTTAGTAATCAATCCTTATGCATTGAATGTCTTGAAATTTACTACTTTCTGCACTTACAGGTTTTGATAAAGGCACAGAGACTTCATTTAGTTGGTTACTATCAGGCAAAATGAGACACTTTATGGATTTTTCATAAGGACACATTTTTGTTTACAGATGGATGAACACATTAAGTTGTGTAGCACCTGTGTCTAAGTAGACATAGAAGCAGGTATTTATGCCGGGCACAGGTTATTTTTCCTCCAGATATGTAGGCATAAAGCCTGAATAAAAATGCAATGTTTAGTTTTTAGACATTGCACAATGTCCTTTGGTCAGCAGTTACTTTATACAAACACAGTTTCTGTATTACCATGCAGGAGGACTGTAGCAATCATCATAAAACCCAGGGTTGGCAATGAGAATATCGGAGCAGAATAAGAAGACCTTTCCAAAAGGAAACTTGCCAGAAAAGTTTTTTCATTTGAAAGGCTGTGGTTGACTTTCTCAAATTATGGTTATTTGCTCATCTGACCCATTTGTCCAGTAAAAATAGTACTAAATCCTGTGACATCTACAGTAGAGCTTTTTTGATCATGGGAATCCAATATTCATTGCTTGATGGCATTTGCTTTTATAAACAAGAACTACGATTGTTAATGTTCTTGTGAGTATCCTAAATCAGCATTTGGAACATACATATTTCAGGTATGAATATGCAGCCAGAGCTTGATACTATAATCGCTGTGTTCCAGTTATTTATTTGGTAAGTATTTTCATATTTTTAAAATAAAATGTATGGATTTTTTTTTACCAAACTAAAATTTTTGCAATGGATACTTCATCACTAAAAATCAGAATTATCATGGCCCCTTTGGTGTGGGAGCAGTCCCCGCTGTGTTCCAGTTATTTATTTGGTAAGTATTTTCATATTTTTAAAATAAAATGTATGGATTTTTTTTTACCAAACTAAAATTTTTGCAATGGATACTTCATCACTAAAAATCAGAATTATCATGGCTCCTTTCTCAGTCTTCAGTCTTTTGCAAATTGCAGCAGCATACCTTCTGAAAAACATGAATGCTGATTTAGAAGAACACCTTGAATCACTGATATGAGTTTAAGAAGAGGTGTCAGCAGTGTAAGATGGCTCTACTACAATTTTCACTCCATGGAAAGTCTGCTCAGTGTTTTGCAGTGCCATGCATGCTCTGTTACATGGCATACACCTACACTGGCTCAACCAGCGGAAAATCGACAAAAACACGCAGATGCCGAGAGAGATGCTTGAAGAAGTTGAAGAAGTAGAGGCCATCTGGTGTGAAGCTTCTAGGTATGCCCTTCTTTTAATCAACAAAATGACATAGTACTTGAACTATTGATTTTCTTTTACTTGGTGTCTGAATACAGATTTGTTTATTATACTTACTGCTTTCTTGATAGAAAGTTGAAGAAGGGAGTTGAACAAATCATACGGGGCAGTTCATGTTAATACAGAACTTTTTTCCCTTTTCCACCCTCTCAATAAAATGCACTGGCATGGAACAATTTGAATGCAATCCTGATGATGTGGAAAAGCAAAAGAGAAGGCCACAGACTTGCAAATAAAACTTAATTGTTATTTGCTTATTTGAAACTGGCAAGGAGACAGCCAATAATACATTGCTCCGTGACTAGCTCTAAATTACTAATGTACCTGAACAATGTTTTATGTATCACACCATTCATGTATTTGATCATTATTCTCTCATCATGTTTTATGTTCTTGTCCTGTCTGAGTTCATTTGTGGCAGAGAGAAGCCTCTGTGCTCTTTTTGGATGGCTTTTGGTTTCTGTTTCCCTTTCTTTTAAAAATAATCAGATTGCAAATCTTAAGTGGGGTTATGAGTGGTGGAGGTTATCCTTACTTTGCTGTCTGGATCATGAGCATCTGATACATGACAGTTCTCTGCTTGCTGCAAAACTACTCTAGTAACTCCATGCTGTTCTGATTGCTTTTTGTCTTTTTTTGCCTCTCAAAGGCACCGATGCGTGGATGTTTCTTGACTCATTAGTACTTTTTTTTTAATCCATTGAGAGTTATTTCTCTTTTATTCAAAAAGAGAAGGAGGTGGTAAAAACTAGCTACACTGGAGCAGAGTAATAGAAAAACAACTAGCTATTCAGACTCAGTTTAGGAAAAAGATATTCTGTTCTCTTATTGTCTTTCTCTCAAATAAGCCAAGGTGTTCTTTTGTCCACACCCATCTTTACACTTTTCTTCTTTACACTCATCTGCAAATCAAGACCATTGCTAAACTGAGATGCTCTCTCTACCTAAACTTAAAGTGACCCTAGGAGTAGTCTTAAGAAAGCGAACCCACGTGATCTGTGTGCTTTCAGTCTGTGTTGCTGTTTGCAACCTGAATGTAATTTGGTTTCACAGTACCCACAGAGTGCCAGAGAAGAGCTAATCCTGTAGATGGATAGTATATTGCTCCATATTGCCCATTCCTAGTCCTGTCAGGCCATATGAATAAGCATGGCTCTGTGCTGAGGCTTCCCCCCTCAATATAATCCTGGAATTTGGGCTGATGCAACCTCTTTATACGGGGTGGAGGGTTTGTACTGTGAATGGCAGTTGAATTTACAAGTAAAAAGAAGCTCAGATACCCACTGAAAAGACTATTGATATAAGGAGCTGAGATACTGGATGTGGAACGAACTGACACACAGTTTTGAAAGGTTGGGGGCTTAAGGGAGAAATTAAATGACCTCTCTGTAGTATAGCAGAAATGGATCAATGGCTTTGTTTTTATGTTTTTCTTTGAAAGATATCACCTGCTGGCTGCAGAGTGAGTGGATCCAGCTTCCTTCTGGAGCCTGAGCAAATCACTTGAGGAAGATCTTGCTTTCTGCTGTGTCCTAAAGACAACATGGAAGGGGAGAGCATCTATGAGGTTGATTCTGGAGATGGACTTGGAGGTAAGGATGCCTATGACTTACTTTGCTTTCATCCCAGATGGCTGGTTACAGGAAGCCCTTATGACAATGGACCTCGGAAGCCACAAAAAGCAAATATGATAAAAGATGTCTACAGTTCATTGATTGTATTGTGTCACTTTACAAGCAGTGAATAAAAATTTTTGAAAACAACTGTGTCCTAGAGGAAGTGGCACACCTAGACACTGCACGTTCTAAATGTTATTTAGAGTCTGAGATGTCCTAAAGATGATGCAAACCCTAAATACTTCCAATAAAAGTAAAGGCATGTAGCCTTTTCTCTCTTTTGTTTCTCTTTTTTGTCTCTCACCTGCTGAGTAACTGTATTGCACACACTGTCCGTTTTGTTTGTATTTTTTAACTGAACTGCAGAAAATGGCATGAAATGGTACTGACTGTCTTCTATACTAGTGACCCATGTGTAGATGGAGACTTTTCATTGACCTAAAATAAAGAGTTCTTGTTTTTACTTAGCTACTAATTCCACAGGTGTCCTTGGGCAAATTAGCTAACTTCATTGCTGTGGTTTATCACCTTCACAATGGGGTGAACACCTTCTCAGAGAAGGTAATATTACATACTTCTACAGGGGTGAACACCTTCTCAGAGAAGGTTATATTACATACTTCTATAGGGATGCTGTTCTTTGTGTATAATGCAGAGGACCTTTGACAGAGTTTTTGGGTAGATCCATCTGTTTTAAATTCATGGTTTAACACAGCTTCTTCTGAGATTAACTAATCAAACACATTTATCTAGTTTGCAGAACACCTTGAGCTGCCTAGGTCAACTCACTTTTGAACTCAGAAGTGTAAATATTATGGGAAAGAATGAGGTTCTACATTAGAACGTTGTAATAACAAAGACTTGGTGTGCTGCACATGTATTTGATGGTTTAGATGTTTTCCTGTGACTGGATTGTAACCAGGCAGACTGTTTTTTGCCTGAGTGTACTGTGCTTGTGCTAAGATGCCCCCTTTTGTGTTTAATACTTTTGTAATACTGCTGATAGGGCCCAGGAAAAGTATCAGTAGTACTATGTAGTTGGACGTGCAGTTTCTACTGTCTTACCACTGAGTTTCCTTCTCATTAATGAGTTGCTTCCAGACACTCATCAGTTGGACTAACATGCAGATATATATCCTTAAACAGTTTACTTTTTTGGGGGAATTTTGCACTGTTTTATAGAATGTGATTTAAATAAAAATGTGACTTTAAAATAAAGCAAATGTATTTTGGAAGATAAAGGACATGCATACTTTCAGAGATGGGTACATCGTTCTCAGTGGTGTATAACAAAGTCTGTATACACCTTCTGTGTTATAAATACATACTTTGAGATACGTACATATTGAGCACAAATATATGGTTACAATTAGGCTGATTTGATGTCTGAATTATGATATATCAGAGACTTAAGACAAAACAAAAATGTGCCCATTTTCAGCAACATGAGTACAATGTCAAGCAATTTACCAGTATGATGAAATCACCTCCAAAAAACACAGTATGTTTTGTTAATTCAAGGACTGTGGTCTCTGATGGAAGAGTTTCCTGGGACCATAAATTCCCTGTGAGGCTGCATGAGTTTGAGGGTCAAAAGACCTTAAGAACTTTGTGGCCATTTCTTGTCAGATCCAAAAAAATAATATTAACAAAAATATTACCCCGTAGTTCATTATTTCATTAATAGAAAATCAGGCCACTATTTTCAGATTCAGGAACCCAAAGTAAGGCTGCTCTTCTCGTTTTAACTGCAAAAAAGTGTTTGGATTTTCGTAAGTGTGGGTGGCTTATAGCATTCCTTAATGCCAGTAAAAGCTCAGGAATGATGCTTATAGAGATCAAATAATTAATTTGGTACTGTGGAGTTATGTACTTAATTCAGACTCCTTTCGTTTAAAAATTAGCCCTAATATTAAAAGCAGTTTAGGTAGCTGTGCTGTGGGCGTTGTACCTGGTCCTCTTGACTTGATGTTACTTCATAGCAGGTTTTGAATGCCTCTGAAATAATGCACAAAGAAGAACAGAGCTGACTTTTCTCCTGGTCTATAAAGCCAAACTCAGTGAAGGTCCTTATTATGCAGTCAAATAGAGTCTTCAGAGTACAAGCTACCCCAAATATGGTGGAGAACAGACAGGACTGTAATTCTTCACTGTGCAATGCACTGAAAACTTATTATAGCTGACCTAGAACAGATGGGCACACCTACTTCAAAGCAAAGACTTTATAGCTTCAGTTGCCGAGGAGAGATTTCTGCTTTCTTAAAATGAAAGAACTCTGTGGTGGGGTGACCTTGGCTGGCTGCCAGGTGCCCAGCAAGTTGCTCTCTCACTCCCCCTCCTCAGCAGGACAGGGGAAGAAAATAAGATGAAAGGATAAGGAGAGGGACATCACTCATCAATTACTGTCACAGACAAAAGAGACTTGACTTCAGAAAGATTAATTTATTGCTAATTAAAAATATAGTAGGTTAGTGACAAAAAACCTCAAAACTAAAACCACCTTCCCCTCACCCCCTTTCTTCCCAGACTCAACTTCACTCCTTCCTTCCTGACTTTTCTGCCACCTCCTGCCACCCTTGAGCAGCGCAGGGGAATGGGGAATGAGGGTTACGGTCAGTCCATAACACTTTGTCTCTGCTGCTCCTTCTCCTCATGTTCTTCTCCTACTCCAGTGTGGGGTCACACTCAGGGGATACAGTCCTTCACAAATTTTTCCAACGTGGGTCCTTCTCATGGGCTGCAGTTTTTCAAGAACTGCTCCAGTATGGATCCTTTCCACTGAGTACAGTCCATCAGGAATGTACTGCTCCAGCGTGGGTAACCCACAAGCCACAGTTCTTGCCAGAAAACCTGCTCAACCTGTGTTGTCATTAAGTGATTGTCTTTATTATCAATATCTTGGCTACTTTGATGTGTTCCTAAAAGTAGTCACTAACTTGGACAATGTAGAGTTACGTATATTTGGAGATGTTTCTTTAGAAACTTTTAATCCTTTTAATTATGGAGTGATATGATTATTAATTAAAACTAAAGATCAAGCTCTATTATTGTTCCGCTTCCGTGACTTGATTTTTCAAAATTTAATCCTGTTTGTTTTGGCAAAGAGTCTGCAGTATCTAGATATATATGCAGAATCAATACCATAGCACGCATTTTTCCTTGTTCCCTGTACTGTATTTTAATAAAAACCTGAAGATTTGCTGCTGCCCAAAAGGTATTATGGGGAAGAGATTGGGGAGGGGTTAAGCAACTTTTGTGGTTCTGTTGCGTTGTTGATGTTACACTAGATCTGCTTTTGGCCTGGTATTTTCACTTGTAGCTCTTGTTCAAGTAAAAAATCCTTCCTGCACGTTAACAAGGATGCGAGCCAGTTGCTATGGTACTCAGCTTTTTTTTTTTTTTTTTTTTTTTAACCAATCGGCTTGCTTTTGTGATGATTCAGCCCAGAATAAAAAATCGGCCACGCAGGCTAGAGCTGTAATCAAAAGAGCAGCTATTGTTGGCTTGAAAATCTATAGAGGTTGGGAGAAGAGCAGAATTTGAGTTTCAAGAAAATCACAGTCTGTGTTTATGGTATATATTCTAATGTGTAACTAAATGCTAGTAATGGTGGCAGTAGCAGTAGTCCTTTTTCAGGATGATAATAAAAATTGAATCACTGGACTAATTTCTCTATGTTGTTTTATCACACCAAAGGCATCAGTAGTTTCCAGCTAAAAAATTATCAGGTAGTTTTATTCTGTGGCCGTTTTTAATTGCTTTTCATTGTGTTAGTAAATGGTAGTACGTTTCTGACAGGATATTATTTGCTAGTGGAAGATTACCAGACTCTGCCACTTGTCTTCTCAATTTTAGCATTGCTGTTTGGCTAATCAGAAAATATTGGAAGACTGCTAGATAATGTAGAAGGACTTTAAAGTCATAATGGTGCTGATACGTAGCTGCAGTGATCCAAGGATAAAAGAAAGACAAGGTATTTAAAGAGAGGTATAGTCTGATAGATGAACTATCCAAAAAGGGAGGACAGACTTTTGTGGGTCTTCTGCAGGTTTTAAGAAGCTCTTGTCTGCTTGGAAGGCAAGGTTGTTCTCCTCCCCACCTTGTCTGCAAATAAAGATACCGCTTCTTTTGTACAAAACAACTTCTTTCAGAAGTCATGGCTATACCACAAATAAAACTTTTAAATTTCAATTTAGAAATCACTAGAAATCATGCTTGTAAACGACAGTGCTACAAACTAAAAGGCCATCAAAATCTAGACAGTGCAACTGATAACAATAAGTACATGAAAACACATATTTGAATTTGGAAATAACTAGACAAAAAAGGTAAAGATTTACTCTAGGAATGCTTTTTGTCTGTGTGCTCTGTACAACACAGTGGCACAATCCTTTCCCAGTGGATAGCAGGATCTACTGAAAAAGCCTTTGCTTATTACTCCCAGAAGTGTCATGAGAGCTTTCGTTTTCTTTCCCAGAGCCTTACGTGGTACCCCTTCTTTTTATGTATGCAGGTAATAATGTCCCACTGTGGACTAAAACACTGGCAGTGAATAATGGTATCTCTGCTCTCACTGAGTATGAACAAAACCACCTCCTAGTTATCAAGGGTTTGACTAAGAATAGTAACTGATCGATGAAGTTGAATCTTGGAGAGGCTTTAAATGATGCTGGTAGACAGCATGAACTTTTCCACTTCTGTAATAGCTCCATTTCAGTGTTTGAATTCCTCATTGTCACTGGACATCCAGGTAAATCTCAGCATGCTGTGTGCGTGCCACCAGAATAGTAAAGCAGTCAGCTGTGATGTTCAGGAAATACAGGTTTCTAAGCATATGGTACATGACTTTGCAAGAGATAAAGAGGAAGATGTGCATCAGCTCATCAAACACAATGAAAAATCCACCTTCCAAGATAGTACCAAATAAAAAAAAAAAAAGCAGAGCAAAAAAGACTTGTAAAAAAAAAAAAAAAAAAAAAAAATGAATCTTGGAGAGGCTTTAAATGATGCTGGTAGACAGCATGAACTTTTCCACTTCTGTAATAGCTCCATTTCAGTGTTTGAATTCCTCATTGTCACTGGACATCCAGGTAAATCTCAGCATGCTGTGTGCGTGCCACCAGAATAGTAAAGCAGTCAGCTGTGATGTTCAGGAAATACAGGTTTCTAAGCATATGGTACATGACTTTGCAAGAGATAAAGAGGAAGATGTGCATCAGCTCATCAAACACAATGAAAAATCCACCTTCCAAGATAGTACCAAAAAAAAAAAAAAAAAGCAGAGCAAAAAAGACTTGTCACAGCAAACTAAAAGGAAGAGTAAAATTCTTCCTTGTTTATAGTAAGTAGTAAGTCTTAATTTATTGCACTGGGATTCCTGCATCCAAGTAAGTGGAATGTGGAGAGCTCCCCATTGACTGTTTAGCTAAACAGGCTAAAGTCTTTTTGGGTCAATTATTAATTTTTATTTATGTCAAGTCTATGCTATAAACACATACTCATGGGACAAACTCCCACGTTTTTCAGTGAAATGAAAACCCTAGAAAAATCTGGATGGATCAAGAGATTTTCTTAGAGTTTATTGTTTTGGATGGCCAAATTTAATATATGTGGTGTTTCACATTTGTTAGTTGCCACTGGATGTCTGAGAACATAAAATACATACATCCAGGAGATAGAGTTTTTAAGCATGTCCTCTTTTTACAAACACAATTTTAATGGCACAGTTCACTGATGTTTTATCTTCTGATGTTTTCAGATGAGCTTTTTATTGTTAGATGAGCTTTTTATTGTTTATTAGTGTTCTTTAACTTATTTTTAAGAGCTATATACTGTTACAAGATCTGTATGAATGGCCAGCAGTCATTATGGCGTTATAGTCATTAGAGTATGGCAGATAGTTTTGCACTATAATAAATGTGGGATATGTTATATTGGTTCTTATCTTCATTTAGGAATAAATTTGTAAATACACAAGGGAGAGCAACGAATGAGGGACATATAGAGGCATGTATAGAGGGCACTTATGAAAAGTAATGCTAATTTTTAACCATTGCAGATATTAAAAATACTGTGGAAATCTTCCTGAAGGTGATTATGAAACCGAAATACTCATAAGCACATTGCCAATATTTAGCTGACAATTAATGTCTTTGGTGGGGACATGGTGAGTTTATTAAGGGATGATGGTTTTAAATGTAAAAGCGAAAAACCTCAACAAATGACTCCTAGTGAAATGATAGAGATACGACTTGCCAGAGTTCTCGTATAGTTGTCTGCTGCAAATAAATGCTTAGATGAGGTCTTCCAGTGGTGGCTTAGATGATCTAGAGATAAATTGATTTATTCTTTATTCAAGCACCACAGTCATTGATCATATAATTTAAAACATGTTGAGCATCTAAAATACTTAAGCCAGAAAGTGGACAAGAATATTCAAGCTCTTGAAAGCATTTCCTGCAGTGGCCCTTGCATTTTAATAGTTCTGCAATAACATCTATACAAGATATCAATTTTAGTAGGTTTTGGGGTCACATCTAAAGTGCATGTATATTCCTATATGCCTTCACTTAGAAATTGCCCTTGACTAATAATTGCCCATGTCTACTTGCCGCCCAGCTTGCAAGGCAGGTCATAAGGGACGGGATTTCATTTAGTAGAGCTCTGCCTTTTTAAGGAAAGTGCAATGTAAGAGATGGGAAGTGTATTTAAATTTGGTTATATAAAAAACACTCTGTGCACTGATCTGTTGTTCAAAGACATGGCTTGCTACATGTCACTTTATTTACCTTTCACATGTTGTATACACATACTGATAGTTCTTCACTGCTTATACTGAATCTTTGCAAGTAGTGATATACACCAGTCCCCTGCTAGTGTAAGTATCATAGCTCCACTGCTTTTGGAAATTATAATAGAGATATGATGGTCTACATACCCAGAGGACTTGCCCCATTTCCACCAAAAGAATACTGTGGGCTTGATTCAGATTCACCATTTATTAAAAGTACTGCTTTTAGTAGTGCAAATATAAGTAGAAAGAAAACTCTCTCATGAGTAGGATGCATGCAGATACACACCTGAGTAACTAACTGGAATGGATTGCTGCTGTCTGGACTAGATTCATATAATGACAAATGCCTTCATAAAAAAGACTGCTTTGATACAGCACTTCATCTTTCTGAATTTCAAAGCTCTGCAAATTTAAATATAAGCATGGGTAAATAAGCATTGAAATCATCCTGGCATGTATAATAGATTTTTTTTTTTTTCCCCTATTCAGTACTTGTATGTATTTGCTTTCCAATGTATCTTCTAGAAAAGAAAGGCTTTTGAAGAAAAGTGAAAGATACAAATAAAAATGGAGAATATATTTCCACACGGATCCATGAGTTTTTTCTCTTTGATGCTATACAGACCTGGGATGAGGGGTTGATAGTTTGGGCTGCTCTGCTTTGAATACCAATATTAATATAAAATGGGTTCCTTAACTTCCTCTCCTTATGTTCTGATGACAGAAATACAGTTTATTTCTCTGAAATAGAGCATTTTATTTTATGCTTGTGTGATTATTTTTTTTCCTTATCGCTTTTTCATTTTTCGTTAGGAAGATCCTCCCTTTAAAAGGGAAAGAGCACCTGTTCTCTAGATCCTGTAGACTGATTTTCTGGGGTCCATTTTAAATTTTATTGACTGAAGCAGTTAATGCTTCTTAAAGCCCTGCTTCAACAAGCATTCTGTTGAACTGTTCCTGATGGAGGGTAAACTGATTAATCTGAGTTGAATCCCTTCAACAGCTGTACAATGGGTTTCACACTAAGGAGTTCTCAAGGTACTTAATTCTTTCAATGACTTAGATCAGGACTGAACTATCAGCACCTCCCTGGTAATTCTAAAAATAGTACCTCCTTCTTTGGGGTTAGGAGTATGAGAGAGGAAACTCTCTTGAGTCTGAACTAATTACACTGATGGAAGTGAATATAGGACCTAGAAAGATCTGGGCTGCAGCTTGTGACTTACACTCTTGTAAGTCTGGGAATGCCCACTGAGGAAGTATTTTTCTGCTATTGAAAGTGATTGGGAGAACAAGGTGCTTGCTTGCTTACAGGGTCAACAGTTTTGCTCCTGCTTGAAAAAATTATCCTTAGATGAGGAAAGTTTTCACCATTTTTTTGTCTTGAATTTCTTTGTTTTTTAGGGAAAGCTATAAGGAAGCTTGTGCGCAAGGCGACTCTGGTGGCATCTAGAATCCTCAGATTTCCTTGACTGAATCCATCTGGGTTTAGCCCTAAATATAGTAGACAAGCTGCACTGCTTGCACTGATAAATTATATCTTCCAAATGATAGACCAAGGTACAGTCATGTATACTAACCGTTTTTGATCTCATTTGACTCTTGATTCTGTTGCTTTTTGGGTAGTTGTGACAGTATGGTTTGTCCCCATTGTTGTGGACTATCTTTTCATCAGTACTCTCAAAAAAAATGAATTGAAAGAGACTTCTGGCCTGGCTCTGGCATTTGATGTTGCCAGCTCCTTACGAGTCTGCAGCTTGGTGGGAAACTTGAGATTTACAAACTTGCCTTCAGCGGCAGCTAGACAGTGGGACTGTTGGCAGCACAACTTTATTTGGTTTTACTACCCATGGAAGAGAAAAAAAGTGAAAACCTAAAACAAAACTCCACTTCCTTTTGACATATATTTTCCATTTACTTTGTATGCTCAGCAATCCTAAAATGAAAACAGACTATGTTCTAACAAAGCATAGATTTTGACTACAAAGTAACAGCTGTATCATCAAAAGAAAAAATAGATCAATAAAGTACTATTCTAAATGATAGTTAATAATTAGGTTTCTTTATATCTGCTTTGGTATCTCAGCTAGCTGTTGGAATGAGCAAGCAATCTCAGTGCCAACTGGCCTGCTTTCTGAGGTCAGAACTTCTCTTTGCTTTGTTTTAGATGGGAAAATCTTCTGTCTCCTACCTGTGTCTCTTCTGAAATATAGGGGAGATAACTTTAATAACACGGAATGTTACCAGTTTCAAGATGTTTTTGGAGTGGTGGTGTTGGTTCACATTTTAAGACTTTGGTATCCAATAGAATATATTGCTCTGCTTGGATCGTCCATGACATTTAAAAATTAAGACTGATTAAGCATTTTTTTAAATTGTCTTATTTGAGCATGACATTGGTTGAATATTAATCCATTGCACAAAGGCTATTAAAATTTTGATTTTTACATGGTTTAGATATTGAGTTGGAAGACTTCAGAGCTGTCTTTTCTTTTGGCCAAAGATGAGGGGGAACGCTTCCTGTGTGTGTCTTCTCTGTTCTTTCATGCTGCATGTTGGGCTGTGGCTGTTTGCTGCCTTCACCTTCAAATGTTGAGCTTTATCCTTATTTTGGTGCTGTGCCCAGATACAAAACCTTCCAGTGGCTTCTCCCTAGTGCACAAAGTATTTGGGAGAGCATCTGTGGTCTGGAATGGGTGGTTGCAAGCTCAGACTGGCTGGCACGTTTGGCCCCTTGTGAATGTCCGGGTCTTGCTAAGGGAGATCCTATACCAACCATAGTCTAAATCATCAGCTGACCACAGTAAAGAAGCCTGTAGGTCACACACAATTTGTGAGTTGCATATGGCTTTGAAGTTGCTATGTAAAAACTGCTTTCTGTTGTCTGGCAAAAGAATATTAGATCTAAAGAATGAATGCCACTGGTGTTCAGCCTTGCAGAGTTGGTCTACAGATGGTTCTCCTTTTGAATATAATTCTTCTAAAATATATGTACTTGCTGAGAGGTTAATGAAAGGTTCCCATAATTCTCCTGTTTAATTAGTACAATACAGCAAATAATTGCAGAATATGTCTATCTTTTCAATTGACAGCAACAGGTCACACCTTTGGCACACAGATAATTGGTAATTTTCTGTGCGTATCATTAGTGGAACAGGAAGATGGGTACATCTTTGTTTGCTGGGTTGTGATAGTGTCTGTGACATTCAGCTGGCCTGTAGTGGTCTGTGTCAAATGCTTCCCCTCCTTGTCCACCGCCAGTGTTTTGTGATAAGTCTTTGTATCTATTGTGTATCTATCTCTTCAGCATTTGGCAGGTCAAAGCACTTGGATGAGGTAAATTAATTTTCTTTGTTCTAAGAAATTCTGATGTTATTTAATGATAAAGTATCATGCTCCTCTCTTTATTTATAATCTTTAGGAAAATTCTGACTGCCAACAAAATAATTTCTGAACAGGAAAGGCCTTTATAGAGGTTCCTTCTACTACAAGAGAAACAGTGGACATCACATTGGAAATATCTGGGAGCTGGCAAAGGAAATGGAAGCTAACCATAGGCTTTGGCATAAGGCTGTGGAGTTTAATGCCTGCTGTGGAAGTGCTGGATGTGGACAGGCTGTCCTCCAGCCCCTGGTAAAGGAGTGAAGAGTGGATGGCTCAGGCTCTCCTTAACAGCACATTGCAGCAAGACTAGGGCTGTTGTGGGATGACAAGACTTCTATTAGTATAGATAGTACTATAACTAGTAAAATACTGAAGGTAGTTTTAAAATCCAGCTAATAAATGAAAGGGATTTAATAGTTGCTAATTACAGAATTTAGAGATACCTGAGACACAGGGACATTTTTAATGTTAAATGAAAAACATGTTTAATGAAGTCAAGTACCCAAAAGTTAGGAAAAGTTGGAAATTTGCTCATGTTGTTTTTTGTCAGCTGCTTTTGTATTCAGCTGTATAATCACAAGCTAATTTTACTTTAGCTTAGTAGTCACTCAATGAATTAATTAAATGTATAGAAAGGTATCTTGAAAAATAGGCATGGCAAATGGGTTTCTTCTATCATTGTTTTTGAGAGCTTGACCCAAAAGTTTTCCCTTTATTTGAAAATTCTTCATATATAACTAAATGTTTTTAATAAAACTCAAGATGCTCCAGCTAGATACTAGCTTGAGTTAGAGCATGATGATATACAGATCATCTTATTAGCTCCAACTGTTCAGCACAAAGGGCTGAGGATGAATATCATTGGAAGCAAGTAAGAGAGGATGCAGACTTGAAGTGTTCAGTGGAAGAAATCTCTAAGTTGTTTTTGGAGAGGACTGGTTGTGCTAATGTAGTAAGCACACACTAAGACAGAGACCTTACAACATAAGGAGAGAAAAGTTAATTTGGATTTTCAACTATTAAAAGGGATTCTATGGAGATAAAGCAGTTATTAATAGTGTCATGGATTTAATACAGAAGGTAAATCTGATCCATTTAGGAAGAGCAGTCCATATAGTTAGAGGTCTCCGCAACCAACGGGCCTAATGGATTTGCTGCATTGATGAAATGGTGCAGAGTGGTAAACATGGTGGGAGATAAGGCAGAAAAACAGGAGTAAGCAGATCTTTGAATCTCATTAAAATTCACGGCAAGAGCATGGATTTGGCACAATGGAGGGTTTCCAAATGAGGCTTCAGTTCCTCACACCAATGGGCAGGCGACAGGACTGTTGTTATTCTGCCATGTTCTATACAAGGAGTGAATATAATGCAGTGTTGCATGGTGTTTGCTTTTGTAGTGGTTCATTTTATCTCACTGCATTCCCATCTAAAACCACAACAAACGTGGTTAGCAGCTAAAGTGATGGTTCTTCAGCAGCAGCATACTGATAGGAACTTTTATGTACACTCAGCACTGTAACGTCATTGAACACTTGCTCGCTGCGCTGCTATTTAATGCTGCTTTAGCTGCTTCTGACAAGTTGATATACTGGCACATCAGGATCCTGTATTGGTACATCATAGGGAGACAGGATGATCGGTAACCATGTTCCCTCGCAGGGCAGTGGTTATAAATACACTTCAGGAGGAGATCACTTCTTAGCCTTCTCTTCTTGCTCTTTCAAAAGATATTTTCACTTTTCTGTATTATGGAGATGGTGCTAACGCGAGCAGTCTCATACTGCATAATCAAAGATTCCAAAAACCTGATGTGCTGTCATGTGTCTGTGATTATGCAGTGCTATGCTTTCTGCCATTAAAATGTACAAGTTTAATAACTAACGAACTTACATTTCTGGCAACTTACTTATGTACTGTTCCTTTGTTATAAAAATTAAAAGTGAAATACTTGGAATTTCCTTGGGAAAACAGGTAATTCTGACCTTTGAAGAAAACACAGAAAAGCTCATATCCAATACTAGTATTAGTTATTTCATTTTAGTATTTTCTTTTTTTCTGTTTGGGTTTTATTTCTTCACCTATTTGTGTAATGAAGCCATTAGCAAGTTTACATTGGGGCAGCAATTAATGAAGATTAGTTTAAATATTAGCTTAAAAAAAAGTCATCTGCCACTTAGTGGATGGGAGAAGTCATGATTAAAGAGTTAATATAATGACTAGGTAGCACATTTGCTCTTCAAAGTTTTAAATACTGTGTGAACAAAAATTGAAAAGTGGCAATCACCTTCAATAGCTGATTTCTGTCTTCAGAAGTTGTGTAGGGTCTTTTTAAGTTCTAATGTAGCATGTAGTCTGGACATAGTCTAGCTCAGACTAAAATCTGAAAAAGTAAGCAACTGATGCTATTTTATTTAGTAGTTATTTTTAAGCCCCCTTATAACTACACTTCACAACTTTTTGTTATCTGCTTTTTGCCAGCATAATTTAGATAGCTTGCTTTAATAATCTTAGTCGTTAATATACTGTTGCTCGATTGCTCTGCAATGGGGACATATTTATCTTCTGATTAATACAATGATTTTAGACTAAAGCACATGGTCAATAAACATGTAATACAGTAAATATAATGAAATGAACAAACAGCAAAAGTGTAAACAGAACAAAAAAAAAACAACCCAGAAGCCCTCCCCCAACCTAAAAATGAGCAAATCTCACATCGACTCCTCTCCATTTTGTAAATAAAATCAACACACACACACACAAGGTAGTGTATCCTTTTACAGTCTAAAAAAGGTCTGATTTTGGAAATGGATGTTCAGCTGTCACTGAGCAGTACTTTCTAATGCTATCAGAATATTCTGCTAAAGGGGGAAAAAACCCAAACCTTAAAAGGTCTTAAGGGTTATTGAAGGAGATCTGCATTCTTTCTGTTAAACTTAATTAGGAATTTAGAATATGTTTATCCAGGTTTTACCCATTAAACTTTATGACTGATAAATTTGAAAACAAGCATTCCATCTATAAGGTAACTACTTTTGATACCAGATTGCTAAATGGAAGGGCAGTTATATTTACGTCATTAGGATGTGTATGTATGTATTCTTCCCGGTTGTTTCCTAGCATTTTCACTGAACCTACAGCATAAATAAATGACTGTGTAAGCTCACAATATCTAATTACGTTTTATGTTTAACGTGTGTTTTAAATAATTTTCATGCTTAGACTACATAGGAGACCACTTCTGCTATGGTAAAAGTAAAATTAGGATGTTGTCATGCTACTCAGTAAAAACTAGGTGCCCTAGGGGCACTGGATTACAAATTGGTGGAGTTAACTCACATTGTTTCATATAGCAATTAATTACAATTTAAGCATAAAACCTGTTGAAAAAACCCTTGCCTTTTAATGATAAAGTAACAGAAGGCCTGGATTAAATAGGTCATTGTCTGCTAAGTCTATGAGCCATAGGATGGTCTATGGTGTTGGTGGGTTTTCTTGTTCTGGGTTTTTTTTTTGTTCACAAGGACCCTTGTTGTCCTATTAGAGTTAGCACAGTCCTGACAGTAGCAGCTCCTGTGGAGTACCAGCTGGGGCTCCTTGCAGTATCCCCTACTGGTTTATTTACGATACACCTTTGGCACCAGTATTTGCTGAGACCACACTGTTCTTGGGACACTCTTCATTGAAGTCAAGCTGTTGTAACACCTGGTCAGCTGTGGAAGAAAAGAAAAAGAAAACAAAAATTGTGGGTGTGGAGAAATTAGGCGGCTATCATTGCACTGAGCATTGTGTCTGCTTGCTGCTTTGTTTCTGCCGCAGTTGCAGCAGAAGGGGAAGCTCAATGTGGTTATTGATGTCTCTCAAGTACTACAGATCCTTATCTTTTTTTCTTATCTGTTGTTTAATTCTTAATAATTTGTAATAAAATACTCAGCTATCTAGTCCACGGAATAATACTTAGCTGATCTGGTTTCCCTACAACAAAAAACTAAACCAGCCCTCATGCAGATATTACAGTTGCATTGCTCACTGAATTTTTAAGTAGGTTGTTCTATTTGTTTCCTGTTGATATGACCAATAATATATTGGACTTTAATCCAGCTTGTAGAAAACTATTTGATAAACAAATGTGTCATCTAGGAAAATGAGCATCATTTTTAATAGCTTGGGAAACTGCTATGTTGTGAAACGCTTTTATCAAAACTTTAATAGGCACGGACCTCTTAAGGAAACAGATATAAGGCAGGGAAAGAAAAGACTGCTGTGGAGACTTAGTTTGATTAAAATGTTTTGGTGACGAATCCTTAATTATTTTAAAGAAAGCCACAGTGGGGTCTTTTCTCCTGTGCTGATAAGAAACTGGGAAGTTTTCATATTGCATTCAAATGTGTGATGTGAAATGAATTAGTTATTAGCTATATCTCCTTGGGGCATATGCACTATAAATAGCTTTTCCAAGCCTATTGCTTTATTCCGATCTGCACTGTATTGTCAAATTGCAGACCAGAGTAAAAATGTCTCCAATTAGTTGCACTCTGAAGCAATGCATATGATACAGACTTGGCTTTTGCAGACCAAGGTTTATTTTTATGGTACACAAGCAAATGGAGGACTCCTTGGTTCACTGACCCCTAATTTTTCAGTCCCAGGAAAAACAAAACACCTGTTGTTTCTATCACCTGTGATTGTTGTCAACAGCAGCAAGAAGGGGGAATCTAGGTTTAATTATTGAATAAGATCTAGAATACTACTGGTAAGGGTGGAAAAAGGCTTTTTAGTTGGGGCTGTGAAAAGCCCTTATGTGAAGCAAGGTATCAGCTGTATTGGCTTTATGTTTTGTCATAACAGCAAATATAAGTGAACTGGGGCCATAAATTAGTTTACAGCTTTGGACTTTGAAAAGGGGTCTGATTATAAACCCAGAAGACCATGATGTTTTCTGTGGTACATGAACTATGGCATGTTGTTCATCTAGAGTTTTGTTTTGTAAGAAAAAAGGAGAGGCCACTGTCCTTGCTCTTAACACTTACCCTGCCTTTACACTAATGAACCCAATGTACTGGCCAGGATAGCTCCAGAGAGATTTCCTTTATTTGCAGTTACCAGAATCTGAGGGTGTTAAAATTGCCATGAGCTTAATTCTCTGCCTGTTCAGTTCAAAATTCTTATAAATCCAGGATTATACCCTGTGTATTACTCTTTCACCTTTCCAGACAAGACGTGAACTTCAGACTGTTGAGGAAGTGATCACCCTAAGGAATCTACATCTTCATGTTGATGTTTATAAAAGCTATAGCTACTTTCTCAGTGTTGAAAATGACAGTTTGAACAAGAATGCTTATTGCCACGTTTTGACCATTTCCTTGAATTTTTAGGTATTCCAGGACTATTCATAGTTGTGATAGATAGTGTATGGACTACAGCAGTGAAGGATACTGTGGCAAACTGCCACCCAGCCAGGTCCCTGCCATGGCAGCCTGGCTGCTTGTACTGCCCTTCAAGAGTTGTGAACATCTGGTGAAGAGTCTCAGTGTGTAAGGTGGCAGCAGCAGCTGCCTTGCCTTCTCAGTTGGGTAGCAGCAGCCTTCACGCAATGTGAAGTATGGTGAGGGGAGTTTGTGAGTCAGTTGTGAAGGAGATATGCCCAAAAGATCAGCTTCTGCCCTGTTGCTTCCAGGATTGCAAAGTCCTGGATGATGTATTGCTTTTCAGTCCTCTTTGGTGCAGACACAGTTAATGGGTCTATGCTAGTTGTCTAAATCTCAGAGAATGGGAATGCCTGTTCTCAAGTACCACATCGCCTGTAGAGGTTTCTAAAAAAAAATTGGTCCTGCTTCTGTTTTGAAACACAAGATCCCTGAGTGCTTAAGTATGCAAGTCGGAAGTGCCTTGGCTTAAAGTCACCCAAGTCTGACTTAGCTCTGATTGAGGTGGACTCAAACTCCAACTGAATCTATGGAGGGTCCTGAGCTGCAGATGTGTTCAGATTCTTAGCGAATTCCCTGAGCTCATGCTGAGCTCTGTGTGGAGCTGCCTTGTGAGCGTCCACCTTGTTTGGTAATGCTGTAGAAGAGGGGGAGAAAATGGCAGGAGGAGGGGGGGCCCTTTTCTGTGCACTACCTGTGTTGAGGCAACTCGGGAACTGAGAGAATTTGGTTTCAGACTTAGCCCAGGGGAGTTTGAAGGCAGTGGTTCCAATTTAGCTTTCTACCAGGTGAGAGGCAAAGCTGGATTGGGACCTTCGACGTCCCTGCTGTCAACTGAGCCACCACCCTGGGTGGTGATGGACAATCTGCTGATAGGATCTGTGATACCACCACAGCAGGCTCTAAGCGTATCCCATACCAAATGCTCCCCCAAGTGTTCAACACCAATTGCACTGTCATTCATCCTGCTTTGTGTCCCTGGTCTCACTGGAGTGTGGCACTTTGTGGCATCGCAATATTTCTTTCTGTATCGGTATCTCGAGGTTCAAATTGCTACCAGGCAGCCAGGACCCAAGAGCTGAGAGTCAGGGAGAGAATAACAAAGGTGAAGGCTGGCCCTTGAGTAATTAGCAGCAATGTGGGGAGGTGAGCAAGTGTGCTTAGATACTCTTCTCGTTACATGAATGAGCAACACACTTGTTCATTTGGTTGCATCAATAAAATGGCGTAAGACAAAATGCTATATTGCTTTACAGTGGCTGCAAATTTTCTACTGGGGTGAAAAATAGTACAGGTTTAAAATACATTAAATATTTTCATGTATTATGGTGTATTTTAACTTGCTTGAGTGATCTTGCATGCTGCCTTTGAGGGATATATCATAAATACAATTATTATTATCCTTTACGCCAAAATGACATTGACATTGGTCGAGATCCTCAAGCAAACTGAATAACATAGCTCTAGTGAAGGAAAAGGACAGATTTGGTACCTTCTGTTTAAGTTGTCAAGGTTGGCTGAATTCTCAGTTAATTTAAAATCCTGCTTTATGGCCTCTATTACACAGGTTTCTGCCCCCTCCTTGAAATCTCTCTTCTGGAGTGACAGAATGTAACCATAAATGTTGTTGCTTTTTGTTGATTTTTTTTCTGCTTTATTGTATGCGGTTTTGGTTTTGTTCTTTTTAAAGTAACAATCCGTGTTGCTTCATAGGCTTGTAGGGAGGTTTTTCTACTTCTTTTTGCTAGTAATGTAAGTCTTTAGCACTGGATGAAAAAACAGATTGAATTTTAAAATGCAAACAGGGTCCTCATTTTCTGTGGCTGGCAAACTTTCCCTTTTATCCCTCAGCCAACTTCTATCCAGTCCACTGGTTCTCCTCCTCTGTGTCATGCTTGCTAACTTTTGCAGATTAATTTTTTATGAGATACTATTAAAATGACTTTGGAGATTCACATAAATTCTCTCTGCAGCTTTCACTTGCTCTTTGTTGTTGTGAAGAATTTGCTGATATTTCTTCAATGCAGCCTGTATTCTCTAAATCAGTACCGAGTGTTTTTTCTAATTTGTGCATTAAGTAATTTCAACTTGATTTTTTAATGAAGTAAAATATTAAGGATGTTATGTAAACTTTAATCATGAGGGAAGGGAAGCAGAGCAAGTGTATCAATTTTGCTTTGTTGTTTACACAGCTACTAAATCTTCACAAAGTAAATTCAGCTGAGCCCTGCCTGCCAGGAGCAGCCCTGGTAGCTCCTGTGCCGTTGAGGTGCCTTTCTGAGATGCAATTCTTTTTCTTTGTTCCCTCAAAGTACAGGGGCAGCAGTTTCAGATGCCCTTCATTAGCAGAAAACTGTGAAATGGGGCTTTGCTGTTTCTCTGCCTCTTTGGTTTGTTCGCACCGGAAAAGGAGAGTAGACAGAGTCTCCCTTTGCACTTCTAGATACCTGTCCTTGAGTGCTAGAGTCTGAGCAGGAATTTATACTCATATGGGAGGAAATTACAAAATGAGTGGTTGTGTTTGGTGCATGTTTCACTCTTTGAAGTCAGCGGGAAAACACAATTTTTTTGCAATGCCCCAGTGTTTTGCCATAAATGACTAGAGCAGAGAATTCATGTAATCCAGGCTCTAAAGCTGATCAGAACTGCAAGACTGGAAAGTGCCGCCCCTGTGGTACTGGAAAACGGGAAGATGAAGGCTAATGGGAGGCCTGCGTGGGGGGTGGGTGTAAACAGCCTGCTCAGTCCTAAACTTGTAAAAGATTCACGTCTGTGGTCTCCGAGGTGATTTTTACATTTGAGACAATAATGATGAGTGTCCTTTACATTTTTAAGAGTTGCTGAAAATTATCTAGTTTTATGTGTTTAAATATTTGTATTGTGCAAAGCTGTGCCTACAAACCGAAGATGTGAGTTAGCCCTCTATTTTGTTCTGCAAAGCAGAACATATTTTAATATCTGAAAGTCTTCTGTAAGGTAGAGCCTCCTAGATTATTTTAATGTTTGTTTGTCTTCTAGGAAAATCTTAGAAAGTTTTTATTGTTGTGAATGAATTGATTCTGCTTTGTTGCAATTTCATTTTAAGGGACTAGGTCTTATGTTTGGGAGAGCTGATTTAGGGCCAAATTTGCCATGTGAGTTTTTATCATCTAAAAACCTTATAATTTGCTTGTGGTTCACTTTTGAGCTGCCAAACTGAACATAAACTGAACCTCTGTTACTTTTCTAATGTAGCTTGAAAGCATTGTCATTTATTTAAGGATTTTCCAACATTTATGATTGGTAGGTAGTGCATGTATAGGTATGAAGGTTAATTAAATCAAGAGGTGAAGTTTGTAGAACAGGGAATGCTTCATTAAGCCCTGTGTGAATTAACATGTACAATCTGTTTGCAATACCCCAAGTGCCATTCACTGAGACAGTGTAATTACAGCTTACACACAGTTTCATTAGTTTGTGTTTCTTCTACTGTGGTTGACATGTATGTTGTCTTCACTGAAACCCGGGAATAGAGGAGGGTCTGCTCACTGGTGGGCATCTGAGCATACTGACATTCAGCAAATCATTTTTCCTTTGGGTTCTAAAATGTCTTACCCCAGATGTAATTAAGCTTGTAATTCATCAACTGACACTTTTTTTTCCTCGGATTCCAGATCTAGCTGAAGACTTGTGAAATAGCTCTTCTTGTACACTTTTTTTTTTTTCTTTAAACAGATGGGGAACAATAATTATCTTTCTCTACTGCTAGTAGTTCATTTTTTTGTTTGGGTTGTTTTTTATTTAAAGTTTTTCTTTAAACAGATGGGGAACAATAATTATCTTTCTCTACTGCTAGTAGTTCATTTTTTTGTTTGGGTTGTTTTTTATTTAAAGTTCATTCATTTTTATTTCAGGGCAGGATATTATGACAACCTAAAGATGCAGTCTTTAAGACACATCTCTCTTTAATGTGCATGGTGTTTAGGCAACTATGAAATCTAGGTGGCTGTGAAGATACGGGGGCTTCAGTGAAAATTTAACTGTGTAGATTCCCAAGAGTTTCTTTTAACAACAACTTCTGCTACCAAGACTGTGAATGCACTTAAATAGACTGAAGTGTTATCACCAGTCCAGGCAAATTTGCATCTCTTTTGGTATGCATTTAGTTGATTCCCAGAGAAGGACTGTTAAAGCTCCAGTTATGATCTCTGCAGGTCAGAGACTAGATGCATACATAAAAATCCTGGAAAACCATGTGAACATACTTAATATTACCTTTGTGATAAGTCCCACGGGCCTATTCAGGTGAGAGAAATTAAAGATGAGGAAGCACTTGAAGGCACAGGTCTGTAGACAGAAAAGCAATATTGATGAGGGTAATAAAGAGACTAGTGAGGAGGAATGAATGATGAGCTTTATTGCAAATCTTATCTGTAAATTATTTCTTTATATTAAAAAAACCTGCATAAATGTTCTTGTGCGAAGTTGTCAGACTTATGTAAGAAGAGAATACAGCTGGGATGTAACAGATGTAGCAGTAAAACCAACCTTCTGTTGTCCTCTTGTCCTACTGATATCTTTAAATATCTTTAAAAGGTTTATGTTTAGAACTACTGTATTAAGAGAATACATGTTACATCTATGCCATGTGGTATCCCAGCTCTGCCAAATAATGGCAGGTGCCAGAGTGGTAGTGATCTTCTGCCATCAGTCCTCTGGCTGTAGTCTGAAAATACTGAAAAGCTTAGGGCCAGAACTGCTTTACCCTTTGTTGCCTATTGTATTTTTTGGTATCTAATAAAGTAATATTAAAATATTTCACAGAAACTGCCTGCCTAAATTTTCTCATGGCAGGAATCACAGTGTTTTGTTTTGAGATGACAACGTAAGTTAGTGTCTGTGTTCTTTAGGTTTTCGATAGATTGCGTGTATCTCCTGATTTTAGTGAGTTCTAGTATTTTATAATACATTTCATGTAAGACCATTCCCCAGGAAAAGTTAGCAATAAAACATGTATGAAATTATACATGGACTTAAGTTAGATCTTACCAGTATATAAATTATTGCACAGACCTAGGCTGATGTAACTTCAGAAACCATTATCTGCCAAAAACATCCTAAATCATCTGACAGTGTTTCAGAAGTAGCATGGTTTGGGGCAGAACTTCCAACCTTTGAGCACATAATGAAGAATTACAGGAAAGCAGATGAGGGAATAAGGGACCTAAAATGTCATCCATTTGCACCATGTAAGTCCAGAAATAGGTCTCAACGCTGCTGCACGGCACCAACTGCATGGCAGGCAGACTGTGGGGAGGAAAAACTAGCATGACAGCTCTGGTTTTAGGCATGGTGTTTTGTGAATTTATGCATTGGGATACTATTGACTATTAGCTTTAGGATGAGGCATAGGAGCTTTTAAAATATATATTTTTTTTATATTTGGCCTTTGAAGTGAAACTGTCTTTTATTTGGGTCAGTACAACATACATCATGACTAAGAGCAGTTAGCTGTGTCTTCTCAAAATAAAAGGCCTTGTGTTATTTATTCACTTCAGTGCCACAAGAGTGTATGATGCCTTATAGGTGATTAAAATGAACATGCCACCAGAATCTTATAACTTAGACAGTGCACAGCAAGAGGTGACAAAAAAAAAAAGGCAGGTAAGTACAGGAAGCACGAGGGTTACAGTGGCAAAAGCTCATGAAAATGCTTTCATGTACCAATAAAAGCTTTCACTTATGCCTCACATATATTTCCTCACTGCATGTTGCCTGTGTGTCTTGCTGGTTATTTGATTTTTGGTTTTGTTAATGTATTCTACTTGTAGACTTCGGTCCTGATATTGTTTCCCTTGAAGTCCCTGGAAGGAACTCCTAGTGATTTAAACAGTGTTGGATCAATCTCAGTAAGGAAAGACTGTTGGGATGTGGTAATGAAGAAACTGGCACTTTAAACTTCTTTTAAAAGGAAGTGTTTTGTTAGAATGAATAATGAAGCACCCTGTAACTCTTGTTCATGTAGTAGGTGTAATATTATGTACAAAAATAACACATGCTTCATGATAACTACCCAAATACAAAGTGGAGGGGTTTGCTGCTGTTCTCCTATTAGCATCCCACTTACCTCTAAGTGTGTATCATTTGTCCAGAAAAATGTTTTATTTTCCACAATGTTGAGATTATTGTTGTGAGGCTGTGGAATTGTTTTGGGTTTCTTTTGTTGCTGTTTTTTAAATATATCTTTCTTTCCCAGCTAGTAAACTTTTGTCATAATTAGTGCTAACTGTGGATAAGTGCATAACTGCATACATCTCACTTGAATCGTATTGATCTTGTCTCAGTGATATTTTGTAGTAGATTCCTAAATACTTAGTGTAGAACATTGTTATTACTAGCTTGAAGTATCATTTTTGTCCTTTAATGAGGTTTTCCTTGCCCTTGTATCATAAGAAAATTTCAAATTATTGTGTTTGCACAAATTGTTGCTTTATCATGTCTTTAATGTTATGCCTCCAGTATTATGCCTCTTGCTTGTGTCCCATCTATTTACTTTTATCCTCCTTCTGTTTCTGCCATATCCTTTTCAGCAGTATTATCATTTCTTGTGAGTTTATGTGTAATGTTTCATTATTCTAAAGGGTTCCCATCAGCTTGATGCGAATTTCAATTTTTAAAAGTTGAAAATCATTTAGACTAATGTGCTCTGCATTGACAGAACGTATTCTCAAATTCATAGGGCAAACAGGATACATGTACATTACATGCTGTAAAATGTGGAGAGAGGAGCAGACGACTGACATTTGTGTCTGAGTAGCAAATGGTAGAGTCTGCCTTGTAACATGTATATTTCTGTTTTAAATTTTATATGAAGGAGAACCACAGAAGTGGAGGAAACCTATTTCCCATTCTATGGAGATCCCATTATTTTCTGTTAAGTGGATTTGAGGGAGAAATTTCTTAACTATTCAGATATGTAAATATGCAAACAGACAACTCATGACAGCTGCAGAAATATCTGACTCTCTTTAAAATATTTTTAAACCCCATTTGTTTGTGTCTTTTATATCCCTTCAAAAAATTTATCACTGCTGATTTTGTTGATGGTATATACCTAAGAAGCACCAAACAATACAAAAACATTCAGTGTATCAAATGGAAACAGATGTTTAATAAAATGTAATGAAATTTATTCACCTGTTTATGTGAGTGCTGCACATGTTTGATGGGTGTAACTATTTATTAAACAGCTTGCCCATGTGTTGCCAAATAATGGATTAAATTCTAGTAAGTCTGCTTAAGGAGCTCTATGCTCATGAATATGACATTTAGTCTATTTACACCTTTCCAACTGCATTAAAATGTCAAAAAGATCTATTTTTGTAATATAAGTACCTCAATTCTTTTTGGCATTATTTTCTGTAGCTCATTTTATATGCATATCTTTCTTTTATATTATCATCATGATGGTATTAATTTGGATGTGCAAATTAGCTCTTCATGATGTTGTCATGTCAGCATCTGGATTCAAGATGTGCTGTTTCATAAGCATCACATCCTATTGCGTTTCATCAGAGAGTCCCCCTTTCCTAATCTAATTATTCATAAGGAACCTTGGGGATCGTGCTAATGGGCATCTGAAGCTATAAAGAGTAATGAAAGTGGTTGTGTTACTGCTATGCAATTAAGTGTATATAGAATACCATTCATATAATTAAATTCAGAATTTTTACCACTCTTTTTCTCCTTTATAGTACATTAATTATTTCTCTGAAGTTAAAAATAATACTAATGGAGTTTAAGAGCTTTTTACGAGAGTTGCAGCATTTATAGTCACAGGTTTATTTTGGCTTTTATTTTTAAAGGCCTTCTGCAAATAAGTAGCCAGTGGTATGAAATTATTTTTATGGATTTTTCATGTTTTATGTGAAAAGGTGGAGGATGTTTCTGATTGAGGCAGAATTTGAACTGCTGGGAAACTGAGGGGGGATGTGCTGTGTGCTTTCCATTTTATATTATGTCCATTGGTTTGGCTGGGTGCAATACACTTTATGCTGCTGCTGGTAATGTGTGTCAGCAGTCATTGCAATTTCTAAGTTCAGCATGACCTTTGGTCTGGGTTCAGTTTTCTGTCTTTGTTCATTTGGAGTAAGTGTTTTGATGAATGAAGATAAAGTATTTAGATCAACTAGTCAATATGTTTTCCGCTGATAATTCCATATTAATAAGTGCTGATGGTTAGTATCTTTAAGGTCTACTGACAATCTGATTGAAATCAATGGCAGTTTTGCCTCATTTAGTTCAATGGGAGCAAGAATGAGTCTTTAACCAGCAGAAAATTATAAACGCCAATCTCTGTTCATGTGTCGTTCAGTATGAACAAGAGTTTTTATGGTGCTGTCAGGCTGAAAAAAATCATTTTCTTTTTTGATAACAAAGCTGCATTTAGCTGAAGTAATCCCTAGGTAGCCTGTTAGAGGTGTTCCAGCTTTGTTATTCCCAACAATAGGGAATGTGGCCACTTGCTGATTCTACTTAAGTAGTTGCTACTGCTCAGAATAGCTTCGGAGACTGCTGTGCTGCTGAAATTCTGCTGCAGACATTCTGCATTAACCTAGTTATCTTGAATTTTCATGTGAAATTCAGACTTTATTTTAATGCTCTGGAGTACGTGATATTAAATACGTTGTGCAGTTCCTTTTTCCAGAACACTAGTGACAGCCATGATGTTCCATGGCAATGAAGAGGCCAGGGATTGTGAAAGCATCCTCCATCTTTGATTATATACGGCTGGTTGGGATCTCGTCGTATGTTCTGGACTGCCTTCCTTTTCTTAACTGTAAAAATCCCACTATCATTTTAAAATTGCTCTTCTGCGTCGTAGCCTACTACAAAACTGAGTGGTAGCTTCATAAAACAACTCTTCCAGGATATCCTCTTAGTTTTCTCCCCAGGTACCCACCAGGAGAAATGAGCCGTGAAGTTTGAGTGAGAGTTTAATAGGTCCAAGTCCTGTCTGACCAAATGACAGAATGTCAGAGAGGGACCGACAGCTTCTCTCTAATCATCACTATAGAAGCAAAACGAGAAAAGAAAGAAGGGGGAAAGTGCACAGAAAGCCTGGTCTCTTGGCTAGATTTCCAGATTGCTTAGGGCTTTAAAGGTCAAAACCAACACCTTAGGTTAGTACCTCCTTAATTAGTAGGAGACAACCTTTAGAGCACAGGAATAGCATGCTTTTGGCATTACTCAGCAAGCGTCTGCACTCTACCTGAGTTTGTGCTTTAAAATATTCTTAAAGTGCAGCACTATATTGGTAGGTCATTAATCTACCCTTACAAAGGCAAGTAAGTTTTGCCACCAAAAGAAAAAGTTATATTCATCTTACTGTCTGTACAAAATACTTGTGGTGCTTGGTCATATTGGTGATCTGCACAGTCAGGTTAACACTGCCAGATTTTGTCCCGTGATTAAGGATTCTGATGCAATGGCTGGCAAATTTTCTAGCCATTTTCTGCAGCTGACCATTGCTGTTCCCATTTGCTCATGTATAAAACTCAGCATCACTTTCGCATACCTTCTAAGCATATTCTCTGAGATAAGACATGTCTGAAAATCAGTAAATGAGAAAAGAAAACCTTCAGTCCAGTCAAACAATCTTTTCTGTTTGTTTGTTTCATTTTACAGTGGTAAATTTTATATTCTTATATTTATATTTTTCTCTGGTAACACGTTTTTCCACATTATTTTGGTTTCCTTTGATTACAGGGTAAAATCCTTAATTCTCTGCACTAATGTATTAAATAATGACCAGTTGAAATAACATTCTCATTGGCTATTGGTTGCTTCCTCCTCTCCCTATTACTTTTGCATGTTTGTTTCTCTATGTAAATGTGAAAATAATTGTTTAGAACAATTTAGAACAATAAAAGATCTTATTTTGTATTCCTGCCTGGTGTGTACATATCTTCACTCATCCAAGTAATCCTGGGCCATGGACAGTATTTCTGGATAGTCACCTAAAAATTTAAATAAAGAAAGCCTCTGCTTGAACTTTGCATGTGGTTAGTCATTTGTTAGGCTTGACTTCTAATAATATTCTTTTGTTCTTGCACTTTGTATACAAATTATTATTGTAATGATCCTTAAGTTTAGGTGTGTACATATCTTCACTCATCCAAGTAATCCTGGGCCATGGACAGTATTTCTGGATAGTCACCTAAAAATTTAAATAAAGAAAGCCTCTGCTTGAACTTTGCATGTGGTTAGTCATTTGTTAGGCTTGACTTCTAATAATATTCTTTTGTTCTTGCACTTTGTATACAAATTATTATTGTAATGATCCTTAAGTTTAATTTTGGGCAAATCAGATATGGGGACGTTTGCTGCCCATTTCATTGTCAAATCAGTTTCTGTCTCTCCTCTTAAAACCAATTTCCACACACAAGTTCAAATCCCTTAGATCAAGAATATGCTCATTTACAAAGATTATAATTGATTTTTTGGCCCTGTTTTTAATATTTTGCACTGTAAATGACATCCCAGTGGAGAATAATCATCATACAGATGTTTGAAAGCTCCTTCCTGCCGAGTATGGTAATTGAAGTCTATAAAGTGTCATCAGACTGCACCTTGTTTCTAATTAGTACAAGGCAGTTTCTCTTGGCTTTGTATAGTTTTACTGGCCTCTTTCCTTCATTATTTTACCAGCTGGCTTGTAAATCTTGTCAGTTACTCAAAAAACAGATGAAAAGCATGAGATTTTTCTGGGTGGTTCATAGTGTCTTGCTTTCCTTTATCAAAAATACCAATTTTTATATGGTTTGATGCTGACTTTCTGAAGCTATCAGTATGCTTTTAGCCCCAGCTGGCCAGGTACTACTCTGACATCTTTTGAAGACTCTTCATCTCACATCATCAGGAGAAACATTAGTGCAACAGTAAATTTCTTTCCTCATAATAGGGCCTTTATGATAATGATTCTCACTTGTCTATTTTCTGAAAAAGGAAAATTTTTGGTGACTGCTTGATGGTTGGATATTTATGGCAGACAGTTTCCCAGGGTATACTTGGAACAATCAACAGTGGGATGGAAGTGGGCAGATAAAAGAATTTCTTCTACTGAAAGGAGCTCAAAGCTGTGCAAAATCACTGGAAAAAGCAGCTTTGCTGCCTGTTTCAGCTTCCCTGTGTGAGTGTACTCAGGTACAGGTCAAATCCTGAGGTCCTTATTGAGGGTTGGATTGTGCCTCCAAAACTGTATCTCCCTTGGTAGGTTAGTTTAGCCTAAAGTAGTGTCCCTGTACTTCCTCATGTCTTTCTGCAAGCTCTTTTTGCCTTAAATAATCTGGGAGCTTATACGACTTTAGAAGAGAGACAGAAGTAAAGAATTTGCAGGCTCTGGCTGCTTTCTTCAGTCATCCATTCTAAGCATGGAGGACCAAAATAAGAGCTAGCTCCCTTTGTGATAAAAATCATGATGATTTTTTTTTTTTTTTTTAAGGTGAAATCTGTATTTCTGCCTTACGTGTGGTGAGCGCCTTGTCTGAATACTCAGGTAGCACATCCAAAATTTGTCATGATGCATTGCCTACACAATTTCTTGTTGATTCCAGTTGAATGACACTCCAATAATGTCAAAGTCCACATTTTGCTTGGAAATTGAGGAGGTTCAAGGACACCTATGTGAACAGCTAACAGACAATAATTTGTTGAGCTGATTTATATTCTAAGGCACCAGACTAAGATTTAGGAGGCTGATTTGATCCTCTCCAAATGACAGCATCCTGAAGAATAATTTTGTTTCTACAAAATTTCTGTGTTTGGGAAGAAAAACAATACGCAACAGCTGTGATCTGGAGAAGGCCTGTAGTGTAAATAATTACAGAACTCCTCCTTACTGGTTTCAGTGGAAAGTGTACTTAGTACTTACAATATATTTAATACGATATTGTTTCACACTGGACCCTCCAGTTAGTGCAAAGCGTGTGTAGAAGCAAACCTCTTTCTCACATGAATTAGCTGCTAATTGTGCAAGCTCATATGAGGCTATTAAACTAAAAACAGCATGTATTTGATCTGAGGCAATGTTCCTAGCAAAATGCAGGGACATGTTGCTTTCTGATGTAAAAAGAGTTTATTTGCTACTTTTCTGATAAGTATTGCATCACTTAGGGATAACAATGTGAAATAAAAATGTTGTAGTGAGCTAGTTTCTTCCAGGGTTAAGAAATGGTGTCTGGGTCTGCATCTGTCCCCTTTACCGCAGTGTGAAGTGTGGTGGCAACAGCAAGCTGGTGCCAGGCCTGGGGAACACGGTGTCTCTCTCTACTCAACCAGCCTTTGGCAAATTTTCCAGCTTTTACTCTGCGGTTCTGACTTGAGTAAAACTTTCCCCTTATCACAGTCCTTTGAACAACTAACCAGTGTGTTTCTCTACTGCTTTGCCCAGAGAAACCTGTCAACACCTTTTCTCTTCATTCTGTATTTAATGGATATGTCAACATTGCTTAATGGAGGATGGTGAAAAGGTATGTTTTGTAGTTAGCTTTGAACGTGGCAGTGTGTCTTGACAGCAGCGATGTCTCCGGCACAGTGTTGCGCTGACATTGTTATATTGGCTCTGATGCCAATTCAGTCAGTACTAGCTCAGATATTCCTCTGCAGTGCTCTTCTGCAATGCATAAATACACCCTCATGCAAACAAAAATTCAGAAGCATCTCAACTACATATCCATCATTTATAATTATAGTGGGATTAAAATAGACTTGAGGCTTCATTTGGCCTCATGCCTCAGAACTGCTGTGTTGCAGCAAAGGCCGCTCTGCTTCGAGAGCACAGCAATAATTACTGTGGACTGCGTTTAGACAACCGGCGATGATTGTAAGGCACAGCTTCAAGGATATTGGGGGTGGTTGGAAGCCTTGCGCTTCTTTCAAGGGCTTCGATGTCTAAATGTTACCTGTGTGGGCTACAAATTAGCAGCTCTCAAACTGTATGGCTCCAGGAGGCATGGCCTTGGGGAAGGTGCCTGCAGATTCATGAGCCATCACCATATGCTTTGGATCCCCCCCTGATATGAGGAGGCTCCTAAGAAAATTCTAGTAGGTCTGTCTTTGTACAGGAGACAGAAATCTGACGTACTGATATTTGTTTTTCCAGACTGTTTTGTTTTTAACTTTTCAGCTTTAGCGGTATGCTGGCAGAAGCTGTATTTTGCATTTAACCTTTTGATGAAGAAGGAATGATTGCGCTTAGTGTTCAAACACGATAGGCTTGAAGCTTTGAAATCCATGTTCTCCAGTTGTGAACGCAGTGGGAATGGTCCGAGTTCCCACTTGCAATAGTGTGTTATTAGACTGGAAAGAGCTTTCAGGGCTGTTTTAGGTAATTACTACGTTACCTGCATACTGCTACATTCCTCAGAGTAGGAAAAAAATCTGAAATTGCCTGACCAGCAAACAGTTGCTGTTTTAGACACTGTCTGTAGCATTTGTAATATATGCTGATCTAGTCCTGTTATGTAATTGATGTCCTTTGGGGATATCCCAAATTCCTGAGGCTGTTATCAGTGTTTGAAGTTTCTTTATCAGACAGACTGGGGAAAGGTGCATTGATTTTTAATGTCTTCTGTTCTTTAAGTAATTTTTTTCTAATGAGTAATTATAGGAATATGATACATTTAAACTTGAGGGCAAATTTATCGTTGGGTTTTGCACACTCTAGCTATCTAGAATTCAATCCTCCAGGGCCAGGAGTTCCTTTAGTTCCTGACATAATAGGGTGATTTAGCATGCTCTTCATTTTAAGCATGTGAGTAATCCCATCTTTCTTCACATTTATTTAGTTGCAGAGATATATATATATATATAAAAGACTTTGGCTTTTCGTGAGCTGAATCTTATGAGATGAGCTTTTAGACTAATGTAAAGTTGTGTAAGCCACTACTAAATTTTTATATTATTTCCACACTCGTATCAAACCTTAAAGCAGTAGGGTTGATAGTGAGGCTGATACGGAACAGTTGTCCTGTTCATTTTAAAACCAGCTTAGGAGCAGCCTTTGGTGTTCTATCAGTAGCAGCAACCCATGTTAGCACCAAAAAATCTGATTTTTCTGGTCTTGGGATCGTTATATAAACTTGCTGAAAAGATCTTGATGCAAGTAAGAACTAATTGCATGATCTTTGAGCCTGGCTTTAGTTTACATCCTTAAGCCAGCCACACTATCTGGATAATTCTGAAAGGTCACAAACATTGATTTCAAAGGATGCTTAGAATGGATCTAATATATCATGATGTGCGTGGTCTTCAGCAAAGAAGTATTAGGCTCTCCCAGAAGTCCCACAGTTATATGATCTTGTGACAGATCCAGAGGCAAATCCAGAGTTGTCAGCTGAATTGCCTTTGGAGCCTGCCAAGCAAACAGATGCTAATGTTAGATGAGTATCTACACGGCTTGGCATGGAGCTCCCGTGACAGCCAGCAAGCCCTGTGTGTGACCTTAGCTTGCTTGGTCCACTGCTGGGAGTCCCAGAGGAGATGTCCAGTGATATATGTTAGAGCTGTATGTTGCTCACAGTATTTGGATATAGTTTATTTGGATCCTGTAGTCAAAGTGTCTGATCAGTAGATTTAAACACTGCCATCTACCCTCCTGCGTTAAGACTGAGAAAAGCAAATGCAGTTTGTTTTCCCTGTGCTAGTTCTACAGGCTCCAGAGCCCCTTGTACTCTAGGAAACCCCAGCCTCTGCCAGTTGTAGCAGAAAACCCTAATATAATTTGACATAGCAAAGTGTGAGTGTTACTGGTCGATGTGCAACACTGATTCCTATGAGTTGCAGTCACTAAGTACATCTGCCTGAGCAAAATGAATGTTTGGGCGCACTGCGACCAGCTGGCATGGAGGGGCTGGTGCTTGCGAGGGTGACGTTCCACTGTTTCCAAAACATCGTGGCTGTGTGCGTGCTACCTGTTGAGAAATGTCCCTGGCTTGTGATAACCCCTGAGCCATGCCAAAGCGGTGTTTGGGGCAGAGCAATTTATTGCAGCCTGTCAAGGTCCACTCTTAGCAATTTAACAGTATGAATCATAGCACTGCAAAGCCCAAGAATGTCCTGGAGCTCTCCTTCATTTACTAGCTCCAATATGGCTGTTGTCTCTCTGCTTTCCTTGCCATCACTCGAAGAATCTGGCTTTGGTCCAGCTCCTAGCTCCAGCCCTTCATGATTTTTAAGATTATATCAACATTCCTTCTCCCCTGCCCCCCACCGCTTCACCCAAAAGCCTGCTCAATGGGGCTTTTTCTTCCTTGGGGCATTGTATTGTGAGGCTTTGTTTGTTAGGGCTCCATCAGTATATTCATTTAACAACATGCATACTCATTTGAACTGAATGCAGGAACATTTAAGTCTCTAGACAAGTGATTAAGAGCTTTATTAAACAGAAATGTTTTGCTGAGCCACAGCCTGGATTATGTGTTCCTTAGTATGTGTATAATCAAAACTGCTTCTCTGATCTTGGATAAAAACTCTGGAGGATCTGTTTCATTTTTTTCCTTTGTGTAAAATGGGAATGCTAACATTTCGTTACTGCCTTCCTTGGGTTGCTGGGGGGTTAATGCCAGGAAAGCGCTTTGAACATGAGAACTGCTGTGACAGAATTACTGAGAGCTTTGCTTCTGGAATTTAATTGCTCAGTTAAGGGGGGGGGGAGAAGTAGTTCAGAACCAGCTGGCAGTGAAATTCTATTGAAGTTTGTATGTAATACATGGGAAATAACATTCATGTTGAATCTGGCTATTCAGGATTGTATTTTAAATTTTGGATGACTGTTCATTACTCTGATATATTTTAAATTAATGATTTTCCTTTAAAATTCTAAAAATGGGTGGGATTTTTTTTTTGTCCTTGTTTTATAATAGCCTTTTAGCAAAACAATGTTTGCTTATTGTAGATCATTGCAGTTATTATGCACAGGCATAATCACTTCTGACAGTGAAAGTAAAATTAGTATATTTTAATAATTTGTACACTTTCCATTTTTAGCATTTATTTGCTGCAAAATGAGGGGTGAGGTTCAAGGTCTTTCTATGCTCTCAATAAAACCTGGTTGCCTAGCATTTTTAACACTTGGCAGCACCATTTCTAATCTGTCTTTTGCTGGCAGCCAGGCTGTGCAGCTCCTCGGTGGGAAGTAACATGGAGCTGAGCAGAAGCTCCCAGCTCAGGCAGGCTTCCTTCTGTGAGTACCAGTTTAAACCCTGCTCTGGAAATTGTAAATACATAATGTGATGCCCATGGCGATTTTTTCCTTTTTGCCCTTCAGTGTTGGTTGGAGTGGACTGGCACGTTTCCTAATTGCGCTAATGTTTATAAAGTGGAGTGTTTCAAGCCTGTTGCTGGATCCTTAGCTTAGATGACTGCCTCATCTGACAGCAAACACAGAAATAAAGAAAGAAATGTCCAGCTGCATTTTTTTTTACTAGAAATCTCAGCAGAGTAAATTACTAGTGTGTGTTACACAGTGTAAGCTGTGAAGAAGCTTTTAGGGGATGTGATGTTTAGAAGTTTTCTGTGCGTATCTTTATGCTAAAATAGAGATTGATCTGCAGTGTTTTCTTGGTTTTAAGTGTTGCTTGTAAGAATAACTGTGAGCAGTGTTACCGAATGGCTTAGATTTACTGAAGGTGAAAGGCTTTCTAGTGAGTTTTCCAGTTTGTTCAGGTTGAACAGGATGGAGGGATCAGTGCTTCCCAGGCGTAGCTGCTTTGGACGTCCCCAGCGGCTGAGGTACCTGCTGGAAGCAGGGCTGGAGCCAGCCCCTGCGTCACCTGTTCGTATGCAGGGAGGACTGCCAGTCGCACAGCACTGAGGCTGCTCGGTTACTGCAGATGATGCAGTACCACTATTTGGGAGCCCCTAAATAGGTATTAAAAGGAATTGTAGCAAGCTTTTTATCAGTGCACTGAGTATTTCAGATTATGAAGGCACAAAGCAGTGCACTTAGTGACTTCAGCAAGGACAATAGTAACGTTAATTAGGCATTCTGCAGAACTAACAACTGAAGCTTTGCAATGTCTCGCTGATCTAAGCAGGTCACCTTGAACATGAAAAAAATGAAGTGCATGTAAACTGTAGCCAAAATTTTGAGAAATGTGTCCTAATTTTCAGCTATACCACATCTGACAAATGTTCCTTGACCTTATTTACTACTAAGTAGTGGAAACTTTCCATTTACCTCAGTGGGCAGAAGGTCAAGTCTCTTTGGCCTCTTTTCCTGGAGGCCTTGTACTCTGTGGGAGGGAACCTCTGTACTCTGCCAGAACCTCTGAAATAAGGGCTTTGAGCTTTTAAATTAGAAATAAAAGGGGGTGTGTGTGTGTGTCACTTTATGAAAAACTGAATCTCAGTGACTTGTATTCAGTATGAAGTGGTTTTTTAGCACAGAGCACAGAACCCAGATAATCTAGTTTACATATTTGTCCTGTGTGCAAAAAAATTTTTTTCACATTGACTGTGCTCCAATAGTTGGGTGTCATTTCCTGATTTTCTAATTTGAGAAATACAGCTAGAAATTAGCATGTGATTAAAAAGCTGTTGAAAACATTTTCTAAGCTCTTAAAATAAATACATACAAAAACAGTGGAGAAAAAACCCCAAATCTATTAAAGCTCAAGGCTAGAAACAGTAAATCATAGTGGTCATAGGTGCTCATAGAGGGGGTGCAAATTTTGGATTTGGTTTTTAGATTCTGTTTCAAGTAAATTCTCTCTTTGAGTGAGCACTGAACCTACATTCAAATGTTCTGAATGGGAAGGTGCTTTCCTTGGTCCCTGAAGGTATAGGAATGCATGGACCTGTGAAACTTGGTGGTATTGTGATGGTCTCATTATCAGCCAGGGCTGATGCAGGCCACTGAGGTGTGTATGTGTAGCATTTCTAAAATCTAAAAGTTGGAGATTAAAGATGGAAAAAGGGGAGAGATTTGCTCAGTGCTTGCCAGGATTTGAGGTTAGGAAATTTGTTGCTGCTTTTTTTTTTTTTTTTTTTTTTTTTTTTTTTTTTTTTTTTTTTTTTTTTTTTTTTTTTTTTTTTTTTTTTTTTTTTTTTTTTTTTTTTTTTTTTTTTTTTTTTTTTTTTTTTTTTTTTTTTTTTTTTTTTGTTTTGCTATTATTTTTGCTATTATTTACTACCATCCCCAGCTGAAGTGTTCTTGTTTCAAGCAGCCTTTCAAGAGTTGTTCAGCATTCAACCCTGTGGTTTTGGATTTCACATCAGGAGGAGATTGTTATACTCAGGAAGAAAGGTGATACTTAGCCTGATAAAATTCCTTGTTCTTGCTTGGCAGGATTAAATGGGGCTGTTTGGATTTTGCCATCGATATATTTGTTCTTGCTAGCAATGAAACCAGGCAAGGTGTCAGTTAGGAAATCAACTGCATGAAGTGTAGTGGACACACATCTCTGGATTTCATTCTGTTATTGGTTGATCACCTGGTTTCACTGATCCCTGAAGCACTATTAGCATCTATGTTCAAAGTTTGCTTTGGTCAAAATCAGCTTCCTGTTGTGTTTTGCATTGCCCATACATCTAACATGGAGCAAATGCTGTTTTGCAGCACAAACTCCATCAGGTTTTAAAGCCATAATAAAGGAGAAAAAAGCAAAGCGAAAGATTTGCCAGGGTGACACATAATCCCAGGAGCAAAGGGGCAGATAGATCTTTCATTTCAAACTACTTTCTTACCTTCTGCTGTGGCATTTCCTTGTGCTCGCTCATGCTTTCTCAAGCTCTCGTGTGTGCATATGCCCTCTCATCTATGCTCTTTTGTGCCCTTTCTCATGCTCTTGCTCTTTTTAACATGTTCGCGTGCTCTCTCTTTTTCTCTCTCCATCTCATGCATCCTTGTGCTCTCTTTTTCTCTCATCTGTCCTTCTCATATGGCCACCCAAGTGTGTACTGGCTTGTATCCTACGTTGTTTTGGTGACTTGGAGAGGTGATCAGGTAGGTTGTTTGTAGGTCAACAAAATGTCTTGTCTACCAGTAGAGTGGAATTGGCTTTCTGGTGTGTTGGCTTTTAGCATTAAGTTTCTGACCCAGCCAGACAGTGTGATGTGTGAGATATTGCATTGTGTTTACCTGAATTTGGAGGGGTGGTTTCTGGTGTCATACAATCCCTGGATCCAAGATGGTAAATAACACTGCTGTGAACCACAATGAATGCGCATTACAGAGTCTGCTGCTTCAAGTAGGAAATTTTTATGTTTTCAAGGATCTCTCTGCCAGCTATTTCAGAAAAGAAGGATTCATCTGACCCTCATACCTTTGAGGTTTTGCATACCTTGTTTTCTAGCTGCTTGAAGAAACCTTTGAAACTCCAGCTTAAAAAAAAAGTAGCAGGCTTTTTCTTTCCATCCATTTTTTTCTCCCCCCCCCCCCCCCCCCTTTTTTGTCCAAGTCTAAACTAAATTCTGACAACACAGCTTACTGTAATGGCCTTCCCTTCACATGAGATACTGTAATACTGCTCCTCTTTTATCTACCATTTGTCCTTTTGTTTTATGGCTGGTTTTGTTGCAAGCTGCTTTGTTGTTTCTTCCACATTATGCTCCTCAGGGACTTTTGTATCAGTATGACTGAACATTGCTTGCAGCCATGCCAGATTGTGCTGTGATCTTATTGAATTTCACAAACCAAGGTTAGGCCAGGTCAGAACTTGGTTGAAATAACGTAGACTACAAGATTGCCTGCTAGCCACTGGGAACACGCACAACAAAAACCTGACCTAGGTGCTGATTCAGTCAGCTCAGGCTGACAGTGTTGCCATGCTGTTTGTGGTGGATGTGATAGAAAGGAGAAGTTCTGACCTGTTCTGGCTGGTAGGATTTCACAGCTTTTTTTTTTGAGAAAAGCACTAATGTTAATTCCAGTGTTCTGGCCCATTCCAAATCCTTTAATTCTCTATCAGGATTACACTGCAATTCAACAGAATATTATATTCTCTGATCTTCTTTCCCCTGTACCGTTGCGTGATGTTGTTTGCCCTCAAAACTTGCTACTGCTGTCCAGAAAGCTGCATTTCTGTGCTGGGTGAAATAGTTTTGAGATTTTCTTTGCTTTCCTGATCTTCTGAAGCAAAATAAAGTATACCAGGGCCTTCAAATGAAAGGCCCCAGAAAGGTAGAAATTATTAGTAAAAGTAACATACAGTAAATTGTAGTTGAGCTTTTCTTAGAGTTGCCTGATGTTTCTGACCAAAAGACTGTATGAAGATGAGTAAGTGTGTTCAGACTTTGCTTCACTGAGTGCATACTAGGTGGAAAATGGCATGCAATTATGCTAGAGTGCCCCCAAATGATGCAAAGATTTATTATATAGATAAGGCTTTTCTAATTATTGTAAAGATATTTGAACCTGTTTGTGTTGTATAGGAATAAGCTATTAAAAACCCTTAAAATAAACCTGTAAGAGGCTAGAAAGTGAACATCGAAAAGTATGTGATGGTGTGAAATAAAGGCCAGAATTTATTTGGGCTACATGTACCAACCTTTGTTTCATCCCACCCCACACTGAGCCTGAGGGAGGGCTGCTGGAGGTTTTGTTTGCCTGCATCTGTGCTGGAACAATACTCATGAAGTTGAGGGAAGAGCAGTACAATCAGCTAGAGATATCTTGATGTGCACAGATGTACATTGATAGACTTAGATCTATTAGAAAAGCTGAATATATCTAGCTAAGCAGCAGCTGTTGGGTACAACATAGCCATTAAGCACATTTAAAGAGTGTAAATTGTGAAGCTGCAGAGGAATTAGTTAATGAGGTACAAAAGGGCAGAGGTGACTAGGAGTCAGGGAATGAAATACTTCAGACTGTATCAGGAAAAACTTCTTGTCAGTTTAAGCTGTAGAGTAACGTGATGTCCTTCTATGAATATGTAAAATTAGTCTGGGGAATGAAGTCTGTGATACCTTGTACCTGCTGGAACAATTTGCTGTGGCAGGATGTGGAACAGATGACCAGGTGTATACCCCCCTGGAGTATTTTCATCTTTTGAAGGTTTTCGGTTTGCTTTTCTCAGTCAGAGTCTGTATTTTGAAAGTCCAAGTTGTGCTTTTTAACTGTGAAAATGTTAAGCATCGTGACTTTTAAATCCAAGTTTATATACATTTCTGCATAGACAAAATGGGGAATTTAAAAATGGAGTAGGAAGATTAGTATTGGATAAAAGTTGGGATCTGCAATCTGATTGGAAGCATTTGCCTGTTGGCACTGAGGTTGCCCATAATTGTTCTTAATAGGTAAATTATCTCTGTCTCTGATAATCCTAATCGTTAGTGCAAAGCTTGGCACTGCCAGCAGAGATACGGAAGGTGTAGTGCAGAAGGCGGCTGGAAGGAGTCTTTCATCTCTGCCATCCCTTGCCAAGGGCTAACTGTACATGCAAATTCATCAGCTCTTCCATTGTGGAGCATTTATATATCCTGGAAAGAGTGAAATCTGATAGTTAATTGCTCTGTACGCTCAGGGGGCCATTCTCCAATGGAAGAATCTGCAGGATGGGACCGTAGTTGCTGATGTTGCTACAGCATTAATAAATATGTAGGGGAATGTTCTGCAGAAGGGTATGGAGAGCTTTGTTGATTGATTCTGTTCCTACCTCCTCTGTCTTAGGAAGAGCCAGCCTGGCTAATCTTTTTTTGTGAAAACAGCATGACTAATGTTCGCCTGCTGAACAGATTTGCTGGATAAGATTTTTTTTTTTTGGCTGTTGTTTTCAGCTGTTATTTACAGGATCAATAAAAGCGATTTTCCAATTCAAGGATAATTTTTTACCAACAAGCTGCATAGCCTCTAAGGTCGGAATATTGGATCTGCTCTTTGTCAGAACAAGTTAATTTAAAAATGATAGGTAGTTTCCAGTTCAGAATTAGTTTTTCTAATAGAAAGGAGGGATACATCTGGAAGAAACATCTTGGCGGGGAGAGAATTTTGCCTCAGAACAACATCATTACATGCTGCCCACAGATACTTAATGTTTTAGCTGCTTTTCTTTAAACAATAATCACTTAACTGCACACAATATTTTAATGACAAATGCAATGTAATAACAAAATGCAGAGCTGTTTTATTATAAGCCTGGTTCAGTTACTATTGAAGTCTGTGCAAATACTCCTATGGACTTTACTGGGCGTTGGCTGATGCCCTCTGTAAAGTGCAATATAATATTTTGTGACCATTGTGACCATAGAGAAGAGTATTTCATGCCTTTGTAGAAGTATTCCGGGCCAATAGCAAGTGGATTCACACATATAAGTTCAAATGACATTCATTCCTTTTGCACAGTTATTTTATCTGATTCTTTTGTGACCTGTTGAGAAAATCACATATACATTACACATGCGCATGCATACACACACAAATACACACATATTTAATAGTTATTACATCCCTCCCCTCTGCATTTACCCTTCTCCCCCACTGCATGCTTAAGATAAGAGTCTCCATTCTAAAAGGACTGTCAATATGAGACTTCTGCAGTTCTGCCTGTATGGTTGGGGTAAGATACAGCTTTAAATTAGTAAAATCATGCAGGCGTCATTTTATAAACAGGAGTCCACACCTACTATCAGTATGAATTTTGCAGGGTAAGAATAAAATAGCCAAGAAATGTCCTTCCACTGGAAGCACTACAAATGAACTTTACATACCAGAAAAGTTGATTAGATTTTTAGATTTAAAAAAAAAAAGCAATTTTTTAGATGAAACTCAACCCATCCCAAGCCCCAGAGCATCACCAACCATAAGCAAAGTCTCTCTGCTCTTCCTGTACTCTAATAAGACTAGGACTTTTGGGGTTATTACCTAGAAAATACACAGTTTGTGAAACTCCACATAAAAATCAAATGCCATTAACTTTGAGAAGCTTTGGGTTCAGACCCCCAATATTATAAGTCGTCATCTTCCATTTTTCTCAAAGTCTACACATCTATACATTTTATTCAGCAAAAAAGAAAATGACATTCACGCTTTATGATTCCCCCTTCCTCCTTTATATATGTAGTGCATGGAGGAAAAAAAGAGGAAGGTTGGGTGGTTTGTTTGGTTTTGTTGTTGTGTTGGGTTTTTTTTTTTTGGCAGAACAATTTGATAGTGAAGATTTCTTAAAAAAATAAGATATTTTTCTTTACCATGATTAGGGTAAAGTTTTCCTTTTTTAGATGGTGAATTGTTTATAACGTTCCAGTAAAAATCTGGCTTTTGGATGGCTGTGTTGCTGATGAGAGCTACTGGCAATAGAAGCTTTCTAACACTCAACTGCTAGTTTATTAAAAGAATAATAGGAACAGATGTTTTCAATTCATAAAATGTATCAAGTAAATGGTACATCCACTTGTTATTTCAATTCCTTTGAATTTTAGTGAACTCATTTGGGGCTAGGTTTTCAAAAGAGCTTAGCCCACTGTCACCTCATTCTTCTCAGTATAAACTGATGGATGATGAACATGTTTGAAAACCACAGCTTTTTATGCCTAGAGGGGAGCTGCTAACTACTGACGCTTCTAAAAATCTGGCCCATGTTTCTGATGAGTGAATACTGATCATTATAGAGGATTCATACATGCAATCTCCGAGTAATACCCTGCATTTGTCTGTGATTGTATATATGATGGCTTCTTAATTTACTATTGCACCAGTCATTTTAATTTAAATTATGCTAATAGTGTAGGATTAACCGTGGATTATGATTCTAGCATTTACTGTCATACAAACAGAAGAACCCGTTCTTTTGCTCCTACAGTCTCTTTCTTCCTTCTCATCCTGACATACAGTAATTTGTACTCAAGACTGGCCTCAGGTTTTGATGAGGTTTCTTGTTTAAGCTGGTGCAATTGCTTAGGGAAAGGGAGTTGTTGAAAATTAGAAAAAGAAGAGACTGGGATCTTTTTATCTTCTGATGACACATTTTTATGGTGCTGAAATGATTTACCCAAAACGATGATTTGAATGGGCTCTTGCCACCGTTGCACAGTGAGCAGTTCTGATTTTGCCTTCGTTCCTCTGTGGTAGGACAGGCTACATGTACTTTGCTTTTGCACTCTTGGCTCAAACACATATTTGAGAAAACTAATGCTAGAGGGTTATGTTAAAACCCTCATAAAGGGTGAAGAATAAATAATACGTGCAACAGGACTGAGATGTTATGTTGGTCCTTGCTAGAGAAAATAGCAGGAGGCCAATGCTGTTGCTATCTCCGGTACTGAAAAAGGCTTTGTAGCAGCCTGAAATTGCTCTTCTTGAAGCATAACCTCTCCAGAGATCTCCTCCACTCCCAAACTGCAGATGTGCTGGAAACACAAATTTGCCTCGTTATGTTTGCACTTGTTTCATTGTGTAGCAACCTCAGATTGTAATGGCATGCAGCCTGTTTGCATTAGTGACTTGCTGTTAAATTCATCTGTGTTCCTTCAAATCCCTCATTTGTTGCATTTTTTGTGGAGTGCTTGATATTTCTAATATGTTAATGTTGTAGTAGCAGTCTAAAATTTGCCTTTTTTCTCTTTTTCCCTCCAGCTGATATTATTTCTACAGTTGAGTTCAACCATACTGGAGAACTGCTGGCTACTGGTGACAAGGGGGGTCGGGTTGTTATATTCCAAAGGGAACCTGAGGTATGTGAGTTACCAATGTAGTCCTTAAGAGCTTGCTAAAACCTGGCTTTATTTTTAATACTTTAATTGGATTATAAACAAACTTGTTTATAATCTCAAGATTCAGTAAAACAGAATATCACCTCTTTGGAGAGGAAGTGAAAGAGGGGACGGATCTTTTACTCTCAAGTTTGCTGTCCCAAACAAAAATGCTTCAAAGCTCCAAAATTCTAAGCTAAGAAGAAAGAAGGTTGTTTTTGTTTTACTTCTAAGTTGTTTTAATAGCTTTTGCCTGTTTGATGGAACCATTCCATTTAAAACAATGCCTTTGCCTTATGTTTCACTTTTAAATTCAGTCCATCTGCAGTATCTTTTGTAGAAAGCTTTCCTGAATAATTGACATTTCTTTGAAAATTCTGCCTTTTATTAAATGTTGCTTCAATACTTACAGGAAATTTCATTCCTGTGGAAACAAATCTGTCAATATAATGTTTTAAATGAGAAATTAAATTACACTTTCAATATCTTTATATTTATAAGGCTGCTTATACACCTTTCCTAAGAGATGGAGATATATTGCCATCATAAACCACATGTTTTGTTGTTCTTATTCTCCATAGAGTAAAAATGAGCCTTACAATCAGGGGGAGTACAATGTTTACAGCACTTTCCAGAGCCATGAACCTGAATTTGATTATTTGAAGAGCTTGGAGATAGAAGAAAAAATAAACAAGATCAAGTGGTTACCACAGCAAAATGCAGCTCACTCACTTTTATCAACAAATGGTAAGATAGATGAGAGTATATAGGCCATATCAGCATTTTGCTCTTGTGCATTTTAGTGCTGACTGTATGTATTTGTTCATTTTAATCTACTGTTTTAGTAATTTCCTCTTTCAGAGTTTACCAAGACTGTCATACTGACTCTGATATCTGTTATTTATGTATTTTATTCATAGTCATAGGGTTTTTCCTATTGACTATCCATAGACATTTAGAGCGCTATCCATTTTTGCTATTAGCATGCAGTGCTATCCTGAAATAAATTTTGTGACAAAGGCATCACCTTACTCAGCAGCTGTGTTTCACTGGGGATTTAGAATTTTGTCTGCTGTATTTGTCATAACTTTTATTCTTTGTAGATGTGTAAATGAGTGTAGGTGAGAGAGATGAATTTCTTTTTCTTTTCATTCATTATCATCAGAATGGTTTATTTAAGTTCTGAAGAGTTACACAAATCTTTGGAAGGCAGCAGGAATAATAATAGGATATTGATACTGACTCATCTTTCTAACATGCTTAAGGCCTATTGATTAAAAAAATGCAGTATTATTGCTAAGAGGGGATATGCAGATGTGACATAGGGGGAAGAAACTGAGTGGAGCCTAACATGCACAGGTGTCATTTAGGAAACATTTGGATACCCACAACCTTTATTACTGCTGGCGATGCATGAGACAAAAATATCTGATTTTAAAACTTAGATCTCATGGTAATCAGAAAAGAATTTTTCTTGTAGAAGTTTGAGCATAATTGGGAATTGCTGATAGAAAAATAGTGTAATTTCACCTTTGGGAATTAACGCTTTAGGGCAAAGTGATTACTTCCAGTTAAAATTTATAGCAATAAATAATATTTACATTTATTCACAGTAGATAGCAAATTATTTTGTTTTGTAGTCTGTTTTCCTTAAAGATGTCTTTTGACTTTTTGGGGGCACTGTTGCAATAGTTGAAATGAAACGTATCTGTTATAGCTAGGTGATTTGTGCTAATTTAATGATTAGTCAGCTAATTATGAAGTTTGGGAGTTTACTTCTGCACTTCTCCCTTGCTCAAAATATCTCTTCTACTTCAGATAATTTTAACTAAGAATGGCTTCTTCCAAGTGCATGATACAAAAGCAGATTATTAAAAGTAAACCTCTCCCTTTTCATTTTAAAGTTTGTTTTTGGAAATGCTGAGGAATACAGCTGAGCCCTCGGGTACGCTGCTTTTACAGTTGGCCTAATAGACCTTTATATCTGTTTTCTGGTTGATATTAATATGGGAGGGGAGAAAGGAAGAAATAATCAGTCTTAGTGTTGCTATGCGTTAATCCAGTTGCAGCCAATACTGAGCAAGCCTAGGACCTGGCAAAATACTTTGACCTCTGTTTTTCCCCCTTCTCAATTCTGGAGCATCCTGGCAGACCTTTTTATGGTGAGGAGAATAGAAGTGGTCCCACTGGCATAACCTTTGGCTTTTGGCTTTGAATTACAAAACATTTCTTTGTGCCAAGGAGGATTCCTAGCTTCCTGGCACAGCAGGGTTGAAGTCTGAAGATTCACCTCTTGACATACTCTTAAAGATAGTTTTAACTTTAGGATACAGAAGGTCCATGTTGAATTCCTCACTGTCTCACAGATTACCTGTGAGAAGTCATTGACAATGTATATCAATTCCATGCCTATAAAAAGGGATAATAGTATTTTCCCTAACTTGTAGAAAATGAAGGCATTACCTGTCACACATGCTCATATTGGGCAGATTGTAGAAACATCTTGAGTACTGGTTTATATTTACTAATTTCTGAGCCTGATATTTTAATGCAATTTTTGATGTTCTGCTCTCTGGTAGTTTAGGATCTAAAGCACAGTTTTGGTCAGAAAAATGAGAACTGTGAAACAGCATCCTTTCTTTCCACAGGCACAGGCGGACAGTGCCCACTGAATTTGCTGGAAGGAGCATCTCTCTGTTAGGGAACATGAGGGGAGAGTCTGTCTAAATCTCACCCTCAATATATGAGACTTGATAGGTCTGCACCTGCCCAAATCTGTTTCTGTCCTTCTAAGGAGGACTTTTGTCTGAGGCTGTTCCTGCCTTGGTTCCTTTCCAGTTCACACGTTACCAACAAGTCATCAGCTAAGCTTTGATTGCAGCGTCTGAATTAACGGAGGCAGAAGGAAACCACCAAGGCTTTCGAATCCCACTGTGGATTTGCAGTGCTTGCAGTTAGCAAATTTCTGGTTTGCGCTGTGAAGTGAACTGATTTTGTAGTATAATAATAAATTATTAGGATTCATTGGTATCTTTTGTACCAGAATATATTGGGGCCACTTTCGATGTGAGCTACATCGGGTAGATCAGAATTTGGCCCATACAGATCCTTTCATCTGAGGATTTCAGACTGCTTACCAGACATTAATTAATTTAAACTTCACAACACCCTTGAGACTGAATGAATACTGAACCTCACAGAGATGTTTCTATATTTTATGAAATATAAGCATGCTTAGAATTTCTAGGGAGTTTTTAAAGTCCAGAGGCAGATGAAGGAGAAGAAAATGAACAGCTGTAATAGCCTTAACCGCTAATAAAATAGTTTTCACTCAGGAAAGGGATAGGTTTATCAGTAGCAGTCAAGTCCAACAATGGAAAATTGTTTGTGTTTTTTCTTATAATTCATTTTACAATTGCTGTATTTATAAATTTTAGAATAGATAAGTAGGAATGCACTATTTACATGTAATAAAAATCTTAAGTGCATGACATGGCCTATATGTATTTTTAGTAATTAATTAACGTGACTGATACAAATGAAATGTATTGCATATTTAAATGGAGCTTTTTAGTTGCAGATTGAACTAACCTTTTGTTCTGTAGATTGATCAATTGTAATATTTTTGTTGCTTGAAAATTAGCATATCAATACCGTTAGGAGATGCATAATAGTAAAAACACTCAGAGTAGTGGAGGGATTGATTTTGAAACAAAAGAAGGTTGAAGTTAAAGTTGCTCTAGAAATGCAAAACGATTCATGTATTCATATATCCGGCCTTTAAAATGTTTTGTACTATCATTTGAAAGAAGTATTTGGATCAGCCGCACTGGGGAAAGAAATGTGCTCTGCTATGTACCTGGGGAAAGAGGGGTAAAGGAAGAAAGTGGGACGAAATCAGAAGTGATGCAGGAACTGAAGTTAATGAAAGCTGTGGTGGCAGCTGAAGTGCAGAAGCTTTGGAAAGGCTTTGGCTGCTCCATGAACAGATGAGTGTGTCGTGGTTTAATCTCAGTCAGTAACTAAGGCCCACGCAGCCGCTCGCTCACTCCCCCCCACCCAGTGGGATGGGGGAGAGAATTGGAAGAGCACAAGTGAGAAAAAGTTGTGGGTTGAGATAAAAACAGTTTAATAATGGAAATAAAATGATAATAATAATAATACACAAAACAAGTGATGCACAGTGCAATTGCTCACC
>NW_008794710.1:901306-926006 GCF_000699145.1 Aptenodytes forsteri
AAACAACAAACCCCCCCCCCAAAACCAACAACCAAAAAACCCAAACAAAACCAAGAAAAACATGTGATGTGAAAAACCCTAATTGCTCATCAACAGCCGACTGATGCCCAGCCAGTCCCCGAGCAACCGCCCCCCCGGCCAGCTTTCCCCAGTTTATGTACTGAGCATGACGTCACACGGTATGGAATGTCCCTTTGGCCAGTTTGGCTGTGCCCCCTCCCAGCTTCTTGTGCACCTCCAGCCTTCTCAGTCGGTAGAGCATGGAAAACTAAAAAGTCCTTGGCTGGTGTAAGCATTACCTAGCAACAACTAAAAAACATCGGTGCGTTATCAACTTTGTTCTCATCCTAAATCCAAAACACTGTACCAGCTACTAGGAAGGAAATTAACTCTATCCCTGCCGAAACCAGGACAGAGTGAAACAACCGTTAGAAGCTTGGGGACAGATTTTTTGCAGGAGAAGAGTTGGCATTGATTTTTCAGCCTAGAGGGTGTTAGGGTTGGCAGGTTGGGTGCGCGATCAGAGTGGGAGTGGACGATCAACGTTAGGGAAATCTGCAGCTTCAGCTACTACAAAACCAAGGAGAAACTCCATCTGAAATGTTTAAAACTTCTATTTGTTGGCTTCAGAGGCTCTTTGCTAAACAAGAGGCATTCTTATTCTATCATCTTATGCTTCACCCATCATGAAAAAGGGAGAGTTTAGATTTAATTCCATTCCATGTAAGATTAATATATTTTTCTCCCCACTTCTCTCTTACCCTTACAACAGAATGCTCTCAGTTTTTTTTCTCAGTTATTTCTCAGCTGCTTTCCCTTAGGAGGGAGAAATATCTCATTTTTCACACAGCCTTTTGTTTGCTGGAGCTCCTGATGTTACACCAATGCACCACTGCCCATTCCCACAATAGGTCAGGCAGGTATCGTTGGTGTGTCTGTCTGCTCCATGCTCTTCTTTTGCTGTTTATAAGTAACCTATCAAACTGGCTTTAATATCAAGATTATTTCCTTGCAAAGTCAAATTGTCAAACTGAGCTTCAGCAGTGAGCATTGAGTGTTTTTGGTCTGTTCCACCTGCAAACTGCCAAGCTGGATAGGAGAGCAGCATGTGCTCTACATGGTCAGTCCGCTACCAGTAACCTCTGACTCGGTCTGAAGGTACGGGATGTGCTTTATGAGTATTTTTTCTGTTGGCAACATTTTCTGGATGTGCAAAATAAAGTGACCCAGACTGTTTCAGCACGGGACTTGTCTAAACCAAGGTGTAGAAATTTCTTTAAGGATTGTATTGTGAAAGGTGAATAACCACATTCAGAATTCCTATGCTGACAATTGTTTGTCTTTTCTTTTAAAGATAAAACAATCAAGTTATGGAAAATTACTGAAAGAGATAAGAGACCAGAGGGGTACAACTTAAAAGATGAAGAAGGAAAACTTAAAGATCTTTCTACAGTAACATCACTGCAGGTAAGCTGCTGTCTTTGTCCAAAATCCAGTTGTTTCTGTACGAAGAAGGTAGTCATGGGTGCGAACTCAGTAAAAGATTTAAGTATGTACCTAATGCTAAGCATATATATGATTATTCTTATTGAAGTTCTAGCTGACTGATAAGGTCTTGAATCTGTCACACATTTTCAAGTCACAAATGCTTTATGATATAGTGACTAACACAAATATGTTTAGAGAGTTTATGTCAGTTTTATTCTTCCTGATAAAGTTCTCTCAGCGTGAATTAACGTGCTTTCACACAGGATTCTTTAGCCTGGTGTGCTGGAAGCAGTCTACTTGTAATTAATATTAAACAGTGTTCTTGCTTCATTCAGAGCAACTGAGTTAAAGACGGTACACCAAATTTCAGTCTCATCTTTATTTCAGTAGTATAAAAGAATTATCTCCTATCTGAAGAGTGGGATTTGCAATAGTCTGTGCTCCAGTGAATGTGAGGTTCTGCATTCATGGAACTCATATAAGCACATATGATAACGTAATAGATTTTTGCTCTCAGATTTAATGGCTGAATTCACTCCAGGTGTTTTGGCAAAGGAAGTGCTAAAGGTTAGAACTGGAAGGCTATGTTGTATAAATGCTACTATTTCTTTATTATTAGAAACAAACAAACAACCCCCACCTCCAAAACAAGCCAATATTGTCTATTGTGAAAAAAGCCTCCAAAGTGTAAAGATTAATGGGGAATATTTATCCATTCTGTATGATTAGGCAAACAAAACCATTCCAGATTGCTTATAGTCTGAGAAGTCAAAGGCTGAGCGAACCATTGTTTTGTTCCTTTAGTGGCAAGCTAAACTCAAAGCTTTAACTTGTCTGTGTTCCTCTTTAAACTATCTTGTGGATTGATGTATGATAGATTGTTTCTGATGTGTGTTCAACAACATCGAATACTCCCAATCATGGACCACAGCCTTACAGTGTTTAACGCTTTAACAATAAGGAATAAATTGACAGTGTCTAGTTATTGAAGCATGACATTGAAGTGACACACAGGGAAATAATGAGGGCGCAATGATGAGTAATAGTCTGTGGTCTTAGCTTTTCAGGAGTATGTGTGTACGTACGGTATGTCAATACACATGTTGGCTTTGTTTTCCAAGACTTTGTTTATTATGTTTTGCTGAGATTAAAACCTTTTCACCACTTGACTTTTTTGAGAGAGACATCAAGTAGCAAAAGAAATACTGTGATTTACAGCTAACAGCAAACTCTTCAGCAAAAGCAAAATACTAGGACTTCACTGCTTGTCAGAGCCAGAGCCTCCTGCATATGTGGGACAGTAGCTCCTGCTGTGGGACTGGCCTGTTCTGTGGCAGCTGCCAGTGCCTCCCTTCCCATAGTCCAGGCATTCCAGTGCCTGCTTTCCCACAGTCCAGGCTTTCCATTGCTCTGCCTGGCTCTCCGTGGCTCTCCTGTCTCTCCCTTCCTCCTTGGCAGGGATGGCCTTGCCCAGCAATTCATCCATGGGGGAATTCAGCTTGCATACATTGTTGAGAAGTTTTATAATGTCACAGTCTTTGAATGCTTTCTCTCCATTGAAACTCTCATCATCCTAGCAAAAAATTATTTAAAATCTTACTCCTTTTCTGGTTTGTGTTTTGTTTTTTTTGGCAGGTGCCTGTATTGAAACCTATGGATTTGATGGTAGAAGTCACTCCCCGGAGAATCTTTGCTAATGGTCACACCTATCATGTCAACTCAATATCCGTCAACAGTGACTGTGAGACATACATGTCAGCAGATGATCTCAGGATTAACCTCTGGCATTTAGCAATCACAGACAGGAGCTTCAGTATCCTTTATTGTGGTTCCTTGCTCAGTGTTGATAGTATTAGTGGGGCTTAAGAGAGCTGTTTTAAAATATTTTTCTGCAGATTTTAAAATATACCTTTACTTATCAGAATCCCTGCAGTATTTGCAACAGAAAATGTTCGGATATCATAAGAGACAGCTAAGAGGTTGCAGAAATCAGGGAATTTTATGTGAAAAATAACAGTCTTGGAGTTGGTTAATGACAAGTAAATAGGAAACTGATGCCAGCTGAATGGTAACTATCCACCTGATTAGAATACTCTATACTGTTATTTCCTGAAGACATTTCATGCTGAGCTACTCTACCTTGTTTTGCTGAAAGGTCAGTCCTTACCCTGACCGTGCCCTCTGTTCTCCATCATCCTGCTTTCCAGAACCCTAATGCCTGAAATGTGCACGGTTTGGGGATAAGGCTCAGTTGCTTTGCATGAGTTGTTGTGTCTGTGATTAATGCAGTCGTTGCTCTATCAAGTGCTGGCGTCATCCTGAAAGCTGCGTTGTGGGATCATTCCAGTCATCTGTGAGGCTGCCCCTTGCACTGCAACAGGGTGGCTTGGAGGAGGAACAAAAGAAAATGTAGCCAAGAAAAGTGATTCTCTGTGTTTTGGAGAACATAAAGGGACCAGTAAGAAGAGAAATAGGTTATGGGGCCAGCTCAGAATGTTGTGTTCCTTTGGTGATTTCTTTTTAAGTATTTCAAAAGGAGTTAGAAGACTATTTCTCTGTGGATTTGTATGAGGGACTATTAGACGTCAAAGTGTCCTACTGGGGGCAAATTCCTAAAAGAAAGTACCAACGTGATGGGGTGTTCTCCCTGCCTCTGGTGATTGTTTATATTTCTTCCTTCATAGGCCAGATCATCTGTGAAGCTTAATCCGTGCTTTGTTAATGTCACAGGAAACATTTTCATTAAATCAAACTACTCAATGTCCTTAAAAAACTGCCTTTGCAGGATCAAGTGACAGGTGCCTTTACCCTGGGGACTGTAGGGAATATCTCCTCAGTTTGTTTCCGAACTCGTATTCTTTTTCTGTCTTTCACCTGTCTAGATTAAGCAAGCTAAATGGTGCCCTCTTTAATATGACTGTTTATATAGGACCAATTTATATGTGGTTCTTCAAAGTCCAGCTATGTCTGCCTTCGATATCCAAGCAACTGTACTTCCATTCTTTAGTAAGAGAGAACAGAGTAGGAAAATCGTTTGTCAGCACACCTATATGGAGTAGCAGCGTGTCTCCTGACAGTGTCTTCCTCACTGTAGCTTCACCTTCCAGTCTTGTCTCTGTCCTGGACACTTTTATACGTGGCTACTGTGTGTTCTCCTCTACTGTGTATCCTCCTCTTTCTTCTAAAGCAGAGCAGTGAGTCAGACCAAGCACAGCAATCTCTGTATGTCTGTGTATGATAACCAGATCACACTCCAGAATACTTATACAAGATAAGTCTTTGCTTTTGGCAATCCCTTTTATTGTGTTAAAAGCTGTTTTATAAACTATGGCTTGCCAAGAGAAATATTTCTGACAAGTTTTAAAAAACCAAATAGTTACTATAGTTCGTGAGGACAGCATGAGTTTTTATTAAGTCATTTGCCACGCTAAGAGCTTATTGACAGAAATATCAGCCCCAAATGAATTTTTAAACCCCAAATGTGTGTAAATCTTTGAAAAGAAAAGGTTTACTATGGGAGTATTGATAGAATCAGAACAAAAGTATTGTGAATATGGTAGTGTAAAATAATTCTTAGCATTTATGCAGAGCTTTTTATCTTCACATCCTTTGTATGTGTTGATCAATTTATCCTTACAAAAGATTAAGAGGCTGGTAGATAGATGAATTTGTCTACTATTTTGTGGATGAGGAAATTGAGGCAGAAAATTTAAAGAAATTGCTTATGAAAACTATAAATTTCATAGCCCTGATTAACAACATTTCATTTGCCCTTAGTAAGAAAACACTTGTATGCAGGCTTCAGAACCACTTGGCCTCCAATAATGTTTCAAATTCTAGCAATATACTAGGAAAGAGCTGAAAAACAGACTTAGTCTTACAATCGTAACTACTACCGTATGTCTTGATGGAACAGCATGGATAGCAAAATTATCTGAGATTGAATTAACTGTTTAGGGTGTTATTGCTTCTACTCCTGTATGTTCAACTGCTGTATTCGGTGACAGCTGCATGGACTTTGTTTCAAGCATTAGCACACCCCTGTCGTTGAATATTTACTGATAAAAAGTGTTTTAGAGTTTCTGATTGAATCATTGCTTTAACTCTTAAAACATGATACCATTTATAGTAGCACGCTCGATTTCTGAGTATGTTCTAAGAAGATGATGAGGGGGAAATTAAGAGTGTGTTTCTGTTTTAGGATAGGAAACTTTTCCTGTATCTGGGTGGCTTTGGGATACTTACGTGGATGACTTTGGAATAACTGGCTTTCTATCCTGGATTGGGATACAGATATTGCTGCTTCTTTTAGATACACATGAATGAACATCTGGGAGGACTGTGATGAGAGAGTTTAGGCAGTGATAGGAGAGAACGCTAGGTAAAGGGATGGTCAATGCTAGGGGCAAACCGTTCTTGCTAAGCTGGCCATGGTGGCAGCAGATTGACTTTTGTGGCTGGATACCAGTATGTATTCAAGAGAGCAGACCTAGTTAAATAGGCTGTATCCACTTCTGTTTCAGACAATATAAGCTGTATCTGTACTCAGTTGTCCAAACCAGATCATCAGGCAGATTACTTTTACTTAATTCTTTGATAAACAGAAAAGTTGAGATAGATGTTCCAAAAGAAGGTGAGATAGTTACAGAATATTGCTCGTATTGGGGAATTAACTGGGAGACCACGGTAACTGGAAGAAGGGGACGAGTAAGTTAAATTTGCATCAGTCTTTCCACAGGTATCTTTTTGTTCATATAGAGCCCTGTAAGTCCATGTAAAATTGCAGGGGCACGTTTTCCACTAGATTTCAACATCTGTCCCATCTCTCCTACAGGAAACCCAGTTACATAAAACTCTCCTGGAAGTAGATGAGCTTCTGGTAAAAACATTGGGTGTGCCAGTTGCAATTAGGACTAGACATATTAAGATGAAAAAATTCTGCCAAGCAAACAGTTTAAATTATAAATGAATGTTGGTGGGCTTGGTGCCTTCTGCAACACACTTAGGGGGACAGGCAGGAGGAGGCTCAGGCAGTTTTAAAAATGCTTGCTTCACATCTTTTTACTAGATGCAAAATGGAAATGAAGCATCTTGCTGTTTTACATGCAAGGCTTGATTCCTTGAAATACATGTTTAAAACAATAAATAGAAAACATTTTGGTTTGAAGTGGCATTTGTTAATAAGGGATCTGGCTGTGATGTGTATTTGTCTTTCTACTTTCCCTCAGAGGCAGCACTGCTACATATAATGAACTACAATCTGTTTACCCAAGAGGCTGGTTGTGACAATGACACAAACAACAAGTACAGTGGTAGAGTTTCTGGACATTCAGCTCATGTTTGAACATCTTTACAAGTTGCATGGGAAACGCTGGAGAAAGAATGGATTAGCAGTGGTATGCTAGGGTGTTTTTCAAGTAAAGTACTTTGTCTTATAGAATTTTATTTGAGACCAGTTGGGTTATAACCATTATTTTAGCAGTTTTACAGATCACTGAGAATCGTTCATTTCTTTGAAAATGAAAAGACAAAGCAATGCAGATATTAATTTAAACCTCTTTCTGTCTTCTTTGGAAAATATTTTAAATCAGCTTTGCAGACTTTGACCAGAATATTTGCCTTAGGTAAAGCCTTAGGCAAATAAAGTACAATTAGTGGTTTTCTGGTTTGCCTTTGTATTAGCATAAACGCTAACTGGGGTAAAAAGCAGACAAGTGAGTTTTATGCTGTGGCTGTGTAAATTTTCATGAGGAATAAGCAAGACTGCTGTACGTTGCTTCCCACTTGGAAGCAGCTTTGCCCAGTATTGTTTGGGCAGGAGGAGGCAAGGGAGAGGAGGAGGTGAGAGAACAGGAAGGGGGAAGGTCAGCTGGCAAATAATTGCACATATGAGGCTTTTCTTCGCTAAAAGGTTTAATGTGTTTGGTTATGTTATGGAGAACGAGAGTCAGTGTCCTTAATTATGGATGATATTCTTCATTGGAAAAGAAGTGAGGTAAAGGTTGCTGTATTTGTTAATATTCGGTCTGAAATGGCTTAGCAGTGTTGCCCATAGCTTAAGCTTTTAGATAAGTCATCTTGGGTGTAGTGAATGAGAAAACAGGACTGCTGGAAGCGTATTCATAAGGCTTACTTCACATCAGCAGCAATCTTTGGACTATCTAGCTGTACTAAATATTCTTTATGAGAATGTATTTGGATTGCTCACAGAACTATGTTGCTCATAGCACTTGAACTCCCTTCATTTCCTGGTAGCACACTGTTTCACTCTAGAGGCTGTCATGGCATTGCTATGGAAACAACATCACCATTTCCAGCATGTACTCATCTTGAGACTCATCTTGACTAAAATACTCATTTCTCAGTCAGATCAATATAGTCCAGGGTTACCCTGTTTTAATAAAAAATTCCTTCTTCCGTGTCCCAAAAGGGTTAAGCTAATTAGCAAATCACCATAGGGCCTTCTTATAGTCTAATGTATTCCAGTATTTGAAGTATATCATGGATAGTCAGATCGTTAGGCACCGTATCTTGGGGAAATTAATTTACTTAAGAAGTAAACAACAACAAAAAAGAAAAGAAATAGAAAAACCAAAATAACATGGTACATTGATGGAGACCACGTCTGTGGCAGCCCATTGTGCACCTGAATATAGTGCATATATAGGGCACATATAGTGCTCTGGGAGCAGCCCCCAGGCTGGGAAAGATAGATAGCCTTACCAAATTCCTGTTACCTGCCTCAGTGCTAAGCATTTGAATGCTAAACTGAAAGCAAATCTGCAGTATTCTCTTGGCATTTGCGGAGCTGTAAGCTGGCAAGTTTATGCCCTTGAGTGAGATAAGGTTGTTTCTATAAAAATTCCTCAGCCAGGATGACTGTGCACAAGCTGTGTGCACAAGGATGCATTTTCTGCGCTCTTGAAAAAATGCCTTTGCTGCACGAGAACCTGCTGCCACCCCCACCCACAGCACTGTTTTCCTCAGGCATGCGCTTTCTGTTTGGGGAGATGGCAGACATTATTTCTCTTCTTTTGAGAGCTCTGTGTATAACATTTTAGCACTTCCTATTCTATCAAGAAAGATTCTGCCAATCTGTATCATGTATTTAAAAGGTATATATTATACCATGGAGTCATATTCTAGCTGAGTTGCTACTCACAACATTTGAGTAGCTTTTCCCAAAATTTGTGGTGGCGTTTTATTCTTTACTTCCCAGAGTCTCTCCTTCTCCCACATGCGTTGTCTCTGTCTCTCTCTCCTTTAAAGGAGAATGAAGATGTCTGCAAAGCTAAAAGCAGGTCTGTAAGTTAGAAGTAGAGGATTGCAGAGGTACTATGCACCCTGTTTTCATGGTTTGGCGAGCTCTTTTAAAGTGTCACTATTGAGAAATGGTTGCTTTGCTTTTCTAATTAAAACAATCCTATGTGAACAACTGTTGAAAGTAGCTTTTTTTCCCTCAAGCTGATTAGGTTCTGGATTGATGTAATGCACTCTTTAGTCTCCACTTTTTTTAGCAGGGGAACACTGGTCTTCTAGTAAAAATAAGAGTTGACAGTAGTAAAAATAAAGATTTTGACACCTAACTCACATCTGAGTACTGTCAACTGGAGGTTTTCTGTGCATTTTGATAAATGTTGAATTGTACTCTAATTTGAGGTAAACTACTAGAAATGCTGACTAATGGCTCCAGTGTCCCATCTTGCAAAGCCATGGGGAAGGACAGTATGTAGAGGAAAAAGGATAAAAAATAAAAAAGAAGAAATTCTATTGCATGAAACTTGTGAATACATGAAGTTCACACCAAGTATCAATACTTAACTGTTAGGTTCTTTGCTGCATTGCTATTTCTCATCTGCCAATAATTGCATTGTAAACTGGTCATGACAGAGATCTTTCCTCCTCTGTATTACTGAAGTGGTTGACATACTTTAACACAATTAAATACTTTGCAATAAAAATATTTTAAAATAATTGTAATAAAATTTTGAGGTTAGTCAGTCTTAGCCCCACTTTTTAGACTCAGTTAAACAAAGACTGTTATAGCCAAATAGGTTTGCTGGAGTTTCCACCCAAAATCTGAATATTGCCCGGCGAGATTCCACTTTCTGTTACTTCCATCCATATTCTAATTCTGCATTAGATAAAGTGGCAAACTGTTCAGGAGAGAGAAATCCTGTAAAAAAGGTAACAGAGATGAAGAAGTGGTAGGAAAATGGTTTTGTTTTGGAAAAATAGAAGTCAGTGTATCTTTGCTCTATAGGATCTGTTAACTGCCAGAATGCAATGGGGTGGAATTTCAATGAGCACCAACAGAGGTTTTTTGCTAGGGATCACTTGCTTTAATGGACAGAGAAAAATAATATAGTGTTTTCAAAAAAATATATGACAATTCTAACCTTGCAAAAGGTAATCAGAAGCAAAAACTTTGTTGCCCAGTGAAATGAATCTTTACATTGCCAATGCTTAGCATTCAGTCATTTGATGATGAATTTAGGAAAAGGGTTGTAGTACTTAAGCCTGCTTATTTCTCCCAAGAATTTGCTGTTCAAGTTACTCTTATCTGAAGCAATGGAAAAGTTTTCCATTTGAAAAATGACTATACTAGATGGAAATTCATGGTTATCCATTTAGCAATGATTAGCGATTAATTTGAGGTTGTTTTTAAGTGATGTGATTTTTGAAGCTCTGCAAAATGGCAGTTTCCATTGACTTTGCCTGTTAACTTTTGGGTTTGAGATCTTTCAGCTTAGAGTATTTGTGCATTAAAAATAAATTATTTTGAAATTACCTATGCAACTGTAGATACCAAATCACCCAGTAACTTGAGGATCATTTACACTGGTGTAGTTCAGTATTTAGTTTTGCTAAAATGTGATTAATAGATTGGCAGAAGATACTGTAGTTCTTGCATAGTTCTTACTCGTAATGCTGAATATTTGTGTGTCAGCAGAGCATCATATGTATGAGTGGCAACAGATCATAGGTCATATACTGAGGCTCAGGAGTAGGAACAAGCACCAGCATAAAGCTTATAAAGTGCTGCTGGTGGGACTGCAAGAAAGTGCTGTCCTGTATACATATGATGGTGCTTAAGGGTATTAAAAGAATTCTTGAAATCGTGAAAAATAGTCCCTCATTTCTGGAAAGATTCTTTGCATTAAGTAGTATAAGAAATTCATATAGTCTTTTTCAGATGCCCCAGAAAACTAGAGGATAAAGTTCTGTTTTGTAGGGAGGCCTGAGATGTGTTTCATATCTGACTAGAGTTTTCATGCTTTTTACATACTGACTTAAAGCTTACCAAATACATTAAGTTTATAAATGGTTGCCTGAGTTGGGCTCTTCCATACAGTATTTTTGGGCTTTTTCAATTGGTATTGTGGACCTGGAAAAGCAAATATGACTATAATATTTGATCTGACTACAGTAGTTATTGAAGAAGAAAGAAGGATGTTTTGCTACTGTCAAGGTGAAGTACACATATGTTATTTCTTGTCTAAAGTGCTGACCCACCCAAATTCTGATATTCTCCTTTTATTTTACTCTTGGTGAGCTTATCCAGAAGTAAATCCTTTAATGCATGAAAGTAGAAAACACTTTGTGTGTTCTTTAGTTGTTGGGAGGACTTCCTCATTGTACTGAGAAGTTCACAAATAACGGTATCTGAAATAAACCCCACTGGAAATCAAGACACAGATTTGTAGTCACGTGGGTTTAGAATAGCTTAAATTTCCAAATATCAAGTTTATGCCTCATCTTAGAAGATCCAAGGACTAGGAAGGTGACTGAATCTTCGTTAGCCAACATAAGAGTTAAAGTAAATATAGTCAGTATTTTTGGAGACAAAAAAGGTATAGTGAAATGCATTTTGGCCTCTTTTATATTTTTTTCATGCATCAATTTGCATTTACTTTATATGATGTCTGTAACATTAAGCCTCAAACTGTGATGGTTTAAACAAAGTACAGTAACCACTTTATGTTAAAATGTTAACTACATACCACACCTTACCTATGTGTACAAGCAAAGCTAGGCAGAGTTCCAATGTCAAAATTGTGTATGCACTGTAAAAAGAATATTTTAATATACATTAAACTGGAGAAAGACATCTCTTAACAGAATAAAACCCAATCATTGTTTTAATGGAGCTGTTAAGCAGTATTACTAGATATCAATGATCAAATAAAGCCTGATTTTTCTTTAAGCTGTTTTAGATTCTGCAGGGGTCCACCCTAATTGGATATGTAATACTAGATAAATAATAATTAAGAAGAATATAAAAGGAAGAAAGAATGTTCTGACTGCTAGACTGGGGACCACGCTGGCTCCATGGGTGTGTAATTAAACAATGCATCAGGCACCTGTTCTTTGTAACCACTGTAGTCAAACGTGGCATAAAGTAAAGAATTTTAAGCTTTAAACAAAATATCTCATGTGACCACCAGACTACGGATTTTAGAAATGTGGTAGCTGGGAGAGTCCTTGATGTGTGTTTTTGCTGCCTGTTAGGAAGAATGCAGTAGGGGTTCTTCTATGAAAATCACACAAGAAATGTTTTTAGTGTCAATTGAGGAATAAAATTAGTAAATAGGTAAGTATGTGTAACTGTAAGTTGTCATCTTCTCTGAACTGTATAGAATCCCGATAGTAAACGGAGCCTTTCATGAACTCTCCACAGACTCATTGGTAAGAAAAATTCTGTGTGTCCCTAGTGCAAAGTGCCAAGAGAGAACTGCATTTCTAGGATCACCTAAATGACTTTGTCTTGTAGACACTAACATAGATACAGCTTCTACAACAGGCATTGGATTGGTTCTTCTGCTTCTGTTGAGGTAAAACTACGTCCAGTTTGGACACAACATTATTTCTGATGTGGTCATCATTTATCATAGCATATCTTAATTGAGTACAGTTTTTAAGCTATTCAGAGCAGGAACAGTTGTGTGTTTATATGTTATCTTGTGCAAATTGCAGTCTTTATAACTAACTGCTGTAATTCAAATAATAGATAATAATTACAGCAGTAAGGCTGTGTGAGTAGGGACTATAAGGACCTTAAGGATGATTTATTTTCAAGAAATACAGAGGAGTCTCAGCATCTTTTAGGAGACTTTAAGTCCAGATTTAGGGAGCTCTGAAAACCATGAATAAATTTGCAAAAGTGGTCTTTCAAGACTTTTGTTTGGTTTTGTTTCTTGCCAGAGGATACTTTGTGATCCTTGTTATAAACAGTTGCTTTTTAACTATTCTCATCACCTTGAATTGACTCCTATCTCAGGAATTTGACTGTCAGCCAGAGAGAACTGGATGACAGAGCATTCTGATAGCCAAAGGAGCGATAATCAGAGCTAAACAGTATTTTAGCATTGAATCACTGACTGAGACCCTCCTGCCATACAGCTGAAATGTACATTGCAGCAAAAGCAACAATACATGGCTGGAGTGTCAGATAGCAGTGTCTTCAGGGCATGGGATAGTGCTATGAAAATATTCCCTATCTAGCCATCCTCCAAAAATAAATAAATTGGAAGAGTTGATCCTGGCTGTGAAAAACTAATTATAGCTGAGGGCTTTGCATTCTTGGCAAAGACCAGGCTCTTCCTTTTTCTGGAGTTGCTTTTAAAGAAGTTAATTTAAGGTGATTTGAGCATAGCTATAGCCTTGGGATAATTACTGCACTGCAGATTTATTGTTTAATAAAAATATTAATTTGTTAATCAGAATACATAATTTTCTTACTTATCACTCCTGTCCATACACAACTTGAATGAATAAGTATGTGATTATGTTATCCTTTTAATGGATTTCTTTATCTAACCCTCTGTCTTCTCTAATGCAGTTGTCCCCAAATAGAGACCCATACCCATTATTTAGTTGCTGCAGAGGTAAGGAAAAACATAGCCAGAGGCATTAAAACATTCTTGGTTTTTAAACTGTATAGTGAATTGAAAAAAGGAAAAAGAAAATTGGCTGGAGTTGCAGCAAATGATAAAAAGTAGTGTGAAATCCTGAGCCCGTAAAAGCCATTTCAGAACTCTTTAATAGTACATTAAAGAACAGCACAGGGATTTCACTGTATTCATGTGTTTGTAGAGTGATCTAGGCAGCGCAACTATAGAAGATACTTCGAATTTTACAATAGGTGCAAAGATGTCTTTTCACAGATCGCCATAGAGCCAATTGCTTTCCAGTTTAATTGGGACTGTTATTCTTCTGATTGTAGCAAACAAGTCACTATTTTGTGCCAGGAATGCCCTTTAAAATATCATTATCTCAAGCTTTCTCAAGTTTATTGCTATCTAAGAGAGAAAGAGCACTTAGTAGAGCTGAAATGAGTGTTAGCATCATCAACCAGATTTCCTTTTTCACCCTAGTGGTTTATTCCATTAGAATTTTCAGGTTTTATCCCGAATCTGAGATCCTTAGCAAAGAGGGACTTGGGAAATACAGCAAGGAATATTAAATTACAGATAAAGGGTCACGTTATGGAGCTGATACTCAGCTCATGTTTTAGTGTAATGTGGCTGCAGTCAATGAAGTTATTCCTGTGGAAATGGGTAACAGGATTCAATTCAAGATTTATTGTCTTACTAATTTTATTTCTTTAGTTGATGAGTTTTAATCAGTATGGTGTCATTGTGGAAGCTTTTAACTGTTTCCCTCTGGATTAATTTCTCATTGAAGCATTTTAAAAATGAGCCATTCTCTATTGTCACAGGTGCAGGTGGTGTATCCAACTTGAAAAACATGTATTATGAATTTATTGAAAAAACCATTTACACAGTTCTAGGTACAATTATAGAAAAAGATAATGTATAAATAATTTAATCAGCTCTGCCAGAAGGGAGAATTCTCTTAAATGAGTCTAATTATTCTCGTTCCCATGTGAGTTTGGACTTGAAATTAACCTTGCAAAGCACAACCTTTTGCGGAGTATTAACATAAAGAAGAAGAAAATATAACTTGCTTTGCTCATTGGCTAAAATCTTTTCACTTGAAGAGTATTCCATACAAGAATGGAGGTGTCATAAAAACGCTCACATGGTCATCTCAGGTATTGTAAAGCTTGCAGTCTGTACCTCTGTGTTCTGTTTGAGTCTTTAAAACCTTGAGACCATGGAAGCTCTTCTCACTATTGAAGTAGCCAGGGTACTTCTCATTAATGTAGACATTTCTCTCTTTTCTTTTGTCATAATACACACTGGCAAGGACTGAGCTTTAGTAGTGCCATTGCATGTGAAATTGCAAGAGTTAAGGGAGGTCACTTCTAGGACCTTTGGAATAAAAATGCTCTGTAAATAAAGGCAATATTAACTTTAACAAAGTTACAACACCAGAGTTAAGAATATTTTGACTGTTTTCATACTGACTACAAGCTATGTGACTTGTCTGGAATCAATATTCTGGAGGCACATCAAGCAAACAAACAGGCATACAGCTGTGATTATTGAACCCCTTTGCCTTGGAGAATAATCTTGGTGTTTCAAACTCCTGGAACCCGTATTTCTCTGCAGTGCCTAGAGACCAAGCTAATGGGCATTTTTGTAAATCCTTTCATATAAATTAAGCAACTAGATAATAAGTCCTGCCAAAAGGTTTTAATCAGGTGTTTTATATAATTTAATATAGATTATTTGGAAAACTTTCACTATGGAGTTTCTCATGACACCTGAATCTGTTCCTCATTTTCATTTTCACATTGCTCATGTTCAGGGATTTCTTGGCAGTGCAAAGTTAGTTGCAGGCAGAAATATCAGTATGAATTATGAATGGAAACCTTTATTAGTATTTTTAAAGGACCTATTTTTCAGAAGCATCTGGGTATTTTTGAAGATAGTTTTACTTGACTACTTCCATGCCGGGAAGGGGAGAGCGTTATGCTCTAGAAGACACTTCTAGCTAGATAATTTTGCAAAAAAATGAGTCCTTTGTGACTTGAATTGTAACTTCACTTAAAATATGGAATTATTCTACTCTACTGGGGTACAAATACTGCTGTATTGGGCTTTTCTGCAAGGTATATGGAAGAATAAATTGCATGTAGGGAAAGAATCCCCCCTCCCCCAAATGCTCTAAATCTATACCCTCCTGCTGGAAGTTCTGTGTCAGCCTTTTAATAGGCAGATCTTCCTCAGCTGCATGGGATTTTAATACTTATCAAGAAGAAATTTCTTGATGGTATTACCTGTTGGTGCATAGGTTATTAATTAAAAAAAAAAAAAGACATTTTATCTCTTCTTTCCTGTAAGTTATGTGGGAAACAATCCTTGGCTACTTTTAAAATAGAGTTTAGAAAGTTATATATGTTGTATTTCTCCATACCACCAGGGACTGGATTCAGCAAACCAAGTAGATCCCTCTCAGTTCTCTTTTAAACATCTCATTGATTTCAGGAAGGAAGGTTTGTGAATGATGAGATGATATTGCTTTAGTTTATAATTTGTCCTTGTCTTATTATGTTGAACTTGCACTCTTTTCTTGGAACCCTTGCTAGTATGTGATACATGGTGCCACTTACCGTACTGCATAGAAGAGTACTGCTTAAGAGAAGCTGAGCCAGGTGACTTAATAGGTCTCTTCTATTAATAATTTGTATGTACCTGAGGCTCTTCTGCTATTAATCATAATTCATTAATATGCAAATATATCAACTAAATATGCCTTTGCAGCCTTTCAGTGATTGAGTACTGTACGCAGGAAAATGCAGATGTGCATTTATGAAGACAGGTCTTTCTCTGTTGACTCATCCACTTAATTTTGCTCTCAGCCGTGTGTATGCAGATAATGATTTCTTTGCTCTTGAAAATTTGAATGTGCATATGGTTGTGGCTAAAGCAGGCATGTGACTGTGTCTACAGATGAAAATGTGGGTGTTCTGTTCTAAAAAACAAGCCAAAAATTCAGTTCTTAAATAAATTAAAATTTTCCAGTATCTACTTCTAAATTCATTATTCTCTAAGTAAATTAATGATTGCAATGTATATGAGCAGGCCTGTCTATGAGAAAGTTTTGACATGACTTGCACCATTTTAAATACTGTCTTTCCTAGCAGTGCTATTCTACAGTTCTCTGCTTTCAATGCTTATTCAAATGTTGCAGCTACTCCGTAGGCAGTTTCTCTTATATATTAGATTTGTTTTTCTTCAACTCGCATACAGCAAAGTCTGTGACATTTACTGAATGTATGGCAGTAAAAGCAATTTCCTAAAATTTGACTAAGTACATTTAAAATACGTTGATTGTTTTTTCAAGTCATATTTGCGTAATGGAGACTTGAGGCTTTCTTGCTGCTTTCTGATTTTGTTTTACTGACATAATAGGAATGCAAAGTAATTCTGATGTTACAAGGATCAGAATGAGATCTCTCAAATTCAGAATGAGTCTTTAGACTGGTCTGCATTCTGGGGAAAAAATTCCAAAAGACAAATGTAATAATAACAAAAGAACCTCTCAAAACCAACTAACCAAGAAAAGAACGGAGTGAAAACTCACATGCTTGGAGTACTGTGGGTAGGGAGGGGAGAGACCACGAAAGCAGAATCCAGAACTATTGCTCTTGCTGACCCTTAAGCTGACTTTTGCCAAATCTTTGCCACTTCATGCCTCAGTTTCATTATCTGTAAAACACCGACACCAATACTGGCTCTCCTTTGCTTTGAATTTAATGACTGGAAAATGTTTCCTAATACTACTTTTAATTTCTTGCCAAATGTCTCCAATTCCGAATGAAACTTGAGACGGAAGGTCCAGGAGTTGCAGCTTTGGTTCAGAAGTTTGGTATTTAAGTTCTGTCCCTGGCTTCCTGTTCAGCCTTGAACAAATCTTGTTAGTCCCTTAATCTTGAGGGACTCTGGTTCCTATCAGCTGCCAGTTAAACCGGTGCCATCTTGGTTCCTAAACACATTTAAAGGGTCTGAATGTTGACCTTTGTGCTCCGCATGTTTTGTAAGTTTTATGGTGTTAGAAGACAGAAATAGAAAGCTAAATTAGGCACGAATCTGGCTGAAGCTTTAGATATTAGATTGTGAGGAAGCACGGCCCATCTTGTCCTGACAGTGGTATGCCAAGTATAAATGTGAGGCTGTTGCCCAAGGAGCACCGCTCCAGCACGCAGACCTCCTTATTATCCACACTGTATAAATGTGTATCACCAGTAAGAGAGGGGGATGTACTGAATATATCATCGTATCTCTGGGTGAGCTAGATCTCAACAGTAGCTTAGTTTTTATACTTCTTGTTTACCTAACAAGGCCAAATTCTCTTTTGTAGCTAGTTCTAGTTGAGTAGCTGGAAAGTTTATTGCTACTGCGGCCTCTTAGCTATGACCATGTCTTCTTTCACTAACATCTCTTTTTCATCTAATTTAGGCTGTAATGCTTGAGTTAAGAAATCTCAGAAGTCCACAGAACTGTATTAACATTAGTTAATCTCTTCTTTGTATGCACTTTGTACTTGTTCTTTATATTATGAGCAACCCCTTTACTTTGTGTTTGCACAGCACCTAATGTAATTGTCTATGACTTGGCCTTCCACATAAAGCTAAAAGCCCATAGCAGTTTTTGCTCTTTCTGTATCTCATAATCCTGATACGAGGAAAAATACAGAAAAAAAGCTGTCAGAAGCCTTTGTACTATCATAATGGCACTATCTAAACACCTTTGATGGAGACGTTTTATTGCCAATCAAAATCAAGCCATTTAAATTGATATTTTCAGCAAATCACCACCAGTATGAGAGTGTTGCCAGAGTTCCCAACTCCAGTATGATGTCTGAAGAATCATTGTTATAAAGACCATGGAACTAAAAATGGAACTGGGCTGACATTGTACTACTAAGTAATTTTCAAGTATGGATCAATACCTTGCATTAGCAGATATTAGGTCCAAGACAGCTCGAAGGAACACACACTTGTGCAGCGGTTTCTGCTTTTGTGGTTCAGAAGAGTCAAATGGTACAGACAATGTAATTGCAACTCTCTGGGCTTTTAATAAAACACATACAGTACATGCTTTTAGTGGAGCAGTGGGCAAATGCTGTGTGATAAAAAGCATTGACACTGTGGCTATTAGGAGTACTTAGAATATAAATACTGGGTCATCTCTCTGCCTAAGGTAAAACACTGGAATTTGAAGAAAAGGCCAAATCCATTAACCTATTGACAATCCATTCCAGAAACTCTTGACTCTTGGACAACAGGTCTGAAAGTCTCAGATTCAGAAGCTGGACCCTATCCAACGGTGTCCTTACTGTCATGACATGCCTATTGTAGAATTGTCATTCAACAGTGAAAACATACAGTGTATCTTTAAGAAATGAGAAGAAAGGAGTAAGTGAATGGTTATTTAAAAGTTAAGGCTTGCTTCTTTCTTTCGTAATAAGATTGATGTAATCACATCATGATGTTATCAAGCTTACTGAGGCCTGATTCTGTCCCTGCTCACCTGATGTACACAACCTGCAAGAAAACTGTAGCCATTTGAAATTAATTCCCTCAGCTGGCGCATGGTATAGGAATGATATAACCACCATGTAGGAAGTGTAAAACTGGTAGAGCTTGATTTTTAAGCATCATAGTTCCCTCCTTGAAATGAAAATAGCGTGCACTAAATGACTAACAGAGGAAACCACTCAGAGTAATGCTTATATTAAAAGTGTAGAGCCTCAGCAGGACCACAGTAATCGATTACCCTAAACTGAAGCGCTGGCAGCTTCTATGACTTGCTATTGATTTCAGCTACTAGTCAGTGAATCTTTCTAGGACTAGGCTGGAACGTAGGTGTGAGATGCAGACAAAATTAGGAGCTGGAACAAACCTCTGTGGAAAACACAGGGAACAGCCAGGTTTGGGAAGATATGCTAAAGTTTATTTTTTGAAAGTGCTTAAAAATTGCAACAACCCAAGCAGGGGTAAAAATGAAGTGTCACAACAGCATATGTTGAAATAAGACAGATGAGAATTTTGGTTTTCTTGTGAAGTTATTATGGAAAATTCTGTCTGGCTTTCTAAAGAAAGCCTCTCTCCTCCATTGCAATTGAATAAAGGGGGGGCAATTAATTTTTTTTCTGTAGCCTTCGTCTGACTATACAAATTATTTCCTTCTTGAAGTGAACCCACAAGTCATATAAAAATGATTCCAAAATAATGATATAAGATTCAGTCCTTTATATGCTATAGCTTGTGAGTTGCAAGTTTGTTTTCTACAAAATTCAGTTTCTTGTAGAATTCCTTGATGGTTTCAGGAGGACGAAGCAGCTGTTTCTTTATGCATACAGTTCGCTTCAAAGGGAATTTAATCTGTTTTGAGGAGACTGCTGTTTCCATTATCATACAGGGAAACTCATTCTGGAACCTTTTTTGCTCAGCAGGAACCATATGTATTTTCCACATTCTCGTTATACATGTTTTGGCATGAGCATAAAGCAGGCGTGCTCATTTATTTTCTAGCTGATCAAGAGAAGAAGTCTGATTAATGTGAATTTTGGATCAAGGTGAGGGTCATCTTTGTAACCTGCACTAAAAGGAACTTTATGGAGTGACTGCTCCCAGAGGGGGATATTTCTGTTAGATCAGTGGCCCAGAGGCAGTGGAACAAATCTTCTTCCTCCTGTCATCGTCATTTTAATATCAGCTGCACAACAGCCGCACAAAATACTGGATTAGACCTAAACATACCATGTAACTGAATCGTGTACTGAGATCGCAACCCTCACACTGCGTATCATTGCAGGTTGTTAATCATGCCTTTCCTTATGCTCTTTCCTCCTTCCTTTCCCACTGTTTTCCTTCCCTCCCTCCCCTCCCTCAGATCTTTCCCTAAAGCCTCCTTTCTTCTTTCAGTCAGGTCCTGTCCTGCCTGCTCACTCTTCTATGTTATACCTCTGTTTTTGAATAATTTTGGGAAAGCAACATAGACACTCTTAGCCAAAGTTAAAGGTCACATTGCCTTAGAGTATCTTTGGTGCCGTTCCCAAAATTAACTCTTTGTAGCTCTACTAACCCAACTGTAAGAACATCATCTCTCACCATTGTGGTCTGAAACATACTAGACCTTTCATCTCCATTTTGCTGTGGAGAGCATCTAGAAAATCTGTTGGCCTCTTCATAGCTTCATCCCGTTTCCCTGAGCTGAGCAATGGAGGGGAGACCTGGTATATAAGACGGCAAACAGTTGGGTTAAGAGGGACAGACCTGTTCTATTTTTGGCGAGCAAGAAGGTATTTTCTGTTCCTTGTTTTAATGTTAATGAATTAAGAGACTGCCAATGCATTCCAGCCCATTGCTGGCAAGGCACCAGTTCAGCCTTCCTTTAGTGCAAGTATCTATACCAGGGATCAAAATGCCTCGTTCTTGGCAAGCATGTGTGGGAGTCAAAGCAGCGTGAAGATCTTTTTCCATTTTCTTAGGGGAAATTCCTACCCTGTTCAGGCACAGGAACACCAGCTTTTTTAGGACAACAGAATTATATCCTAGTGCACTGCCAATGGTGAACTCTTTGGTCTTTCTGTCTTAGATAGCTTTGGTCCTAGTTGTTTTGTCCATGCTCTGAAAATGAACCACACTACATGTGGTACAACAGGAGTCAGATGTGACTGGTATTTCAGATGTGAGTGAACTGGGGGAGAGGCACCGTGCCCCACTCAAGACATCCCTCCATGAGATACGATTGCAAGGGAAGACGATAGCGTAGGAGGCGACTTGACAGATTTGTGCCGTTAGAATACTTTTCCTTTTAGCAATGGAATTTTCATTTAAACAGTTTCTGCCAGATTCCCTCTTCTTTGAGCTCTTCAAGTTCACCAAAGGGCCTGTTTCTGAAGCACACTGTCTGGTCCAATTTTTTTTTATTTTCCTGCCATGCAACGTTGTGCTTAAATGGAAGAAAAAGACACAAAGGGAAGATGGAAAAATAGAAATGCGAAATGTCTCGTGGGAGATGCTTGCCCTTACCATGTCATGCTAGTTTAAATACAGTTCCCACACATCACATGTCAAGCTGTACTTGATTGTTTTCAAATAGATGGCAAAAATCATGAGGGGAGGAAAATGTTCTTTTGTGTGACATGTTCTTCTTTTGATACATTGGGTTCTGTAGCTGTCAAAGCAAAGGCTGTTTTTCTATCTATTACTACAAATGTATTTGGGGTAAGTCTCTTCTGCAACTCTATTCCCTTGATTGTTTACTTCAGTACAAGTGTTATTGTTTTATTTTTTCTAAATCTAACGAAACGATGAATTTTCAGTGGTGCATTTTCTCTATGATCCTCAGTAGGCAATGAGGTTCTTTCTCAGTGGAGATTTAGATCACATCTGGAAATGCAGTCTGTTTCAAGTATTTTCTGCTTTTCTGGCAGGAGAATGGAATATTTAATTTCATTATTCAGCATAGGGTTATTCATTTCATGTAATGAAGGGAAATTCATCAATATTGTCTTCAGCATCCAGAAAAATGATACTTACCATGACTGTTTCACATACTCTATTTATATTTTATATCTTTCTCATCACTCAGCAATTATTCATTTCTCTGCTGAGAGGTGAAATTCTTGTATTGAGTTACTATAATTTCTCTGAACTCCTGAAAGCAATTCAATCACTGAAAGCAATTGCTTTTACTTAAAGATATTTCTTGATGCAGATTCACCAAATACAAATAACTGAATAAAGGTTATTTTTTCCTGTTGAATTTCAAGAATATTTAGTGATGCTTTATAAAAGGGGTAAATCAGTGTTGCTACATCTTAACATTCATTACACTAATATTAATCATGATGGATTCTTGGAGATGGATGCAAATGTGATAGTGCAAGTAAGTGGGAATGCAGTTGAAATGCAACATTAATTCATTCCCAGTTGTTATTAAATGTCACAAGATATTCATAGTTTTGCTGATATTTTCCTTTTTAAACTACTTGGTGTAAAAAACCGCAAAACATCAATGTGATGTATTTGTCTGTGCAAAGTCATCAAGATAATTATCTCTGAATCTTTTGTAGTGTGTTTAATTTCAGTGTAGTGTCCCAGATCTGCATTTTTGGGAAAGATCAAAGTACAGAGTGTAAAGGTGGTGACAGACTGTAGCCCATTCCCACAGAAATCAATTAAAGGTCTTCCATTTGGGAAGTGGGCAGGCTTAGTATCATGATATGTGGTTTCTCTTGCCATCAGTAAAACAGATTTTCTCATTTATCTTATCCTCTGAGATGTTCAAATTTTGAACATCAGCTGATTCAAATTTTATGTTTGGGGAATCCAGGCACTGAGGTGATTTCTGTTTAGGGCACTGAACTGGGACTTAGTAGATCTGGGTTTGTTCTGTCATGCATTTCCCATGTGATCTTATGCAAATCCTTTATTGCCTCTCACACAGCCTCATCAGTAAAATAGGGTAATGTTACTCTTCCTGTTCGAAGGATTTGTTAACATTTGGATGGCTTATCTACAGCGGATTGCTGAGGGCCATATGAAAATATAAAATCTTATTTAAATGTACTGCTTTACATATAAATCCTTCTTTCATTTTATGCTTCTACACCTACTGCTTTCTTATAGCCCCCTCATGGGACTCTTTCTTTCATTCTTTTCTTTATAAGTAATCTTCCACAGGCTGGCCTTGTCCTCCAAATACATGTTAATTGGGTCCTGGTTTTTAAGCTCACCAAGGCAGGTAATATGTAGGAATGGATATATATGCATTGGAGAGGCACTATCTGAGCTGTACTTCATGTGGATAATCTTTGGTGATCCAACTGATAGGTTTGTGCTTGGGAAACTAGATCTTTTATGTATTTTTGTTCCAGATATGTCCACTTAAATGATTCAGATGTACAGTTCTCAGTCACAGAAATTCATATTGATTTCAGTAGTGAGCATTGTTTACATAAAAACCCAAGAATGCCATTTCAGATACTTCTTTTGCAAGTATTCAAATAGCAAAACCAGCACTGTGCACATTTTTTTTTTAGAAAGGATATTATATTAGTATATATTCACACAAAACTATCTGCATAAATGCTTCTGTGTTTGCCACATTTGCCTTTGCAAAAGAGTACATTTATTGTTTGAGGCCAGTGAGCCTTTACTGGAGTGAGCAGATCTGAGCTGTACATTGTTACCTATCAATCAGTATTATCTGGGATAGAGCAGTGATTTCAACAGCAGCTACAGCAGATATAGCTACCTGCTCTCTATAGTGTTAATGAAAGTGAGAATTCCATATCCCCTGGAATACTGTTTCTTTGATGCCTTTCTTTGCACAGCATGGACAAGTATTGACCTACTAATGGCATCTGCTGTAAAACCGTTGCTGACTGGTGGCTCTTTGAGTTTGGTGTAGATGGGGCAGGTATGGAAATTTAAAAACACCTGACTGCCAAACAAATGAGTATATCTTTATCTAAAAGCATTAAATGTATGGACATTTACATGCTTCCTTCAAGAAGGCAGCAAGAGTCATGGTTTACCTGCAAGCAACTGCATTTTCCTTAATGAAACTTCCATTCAGACATTGTAGATATAAAGCCAGCCAATATGGAGGACCTGACGGAAGTGATTACAGCTTCTGAGTTTCATCCCCATCACTGCAATCTCTTTGTCTACAGCAGCAGCAAAGGATCCCTGAGACTCTGCGACATGAGGGCATCGGCTCTCTGTGACAAACATTCCAAGCGTAAGTCCTTGCTTCATTGAGCCCCAGATGTCATTAAAGTCTTATTATTCACAGACAGCATGTAGATGTGTGCATACCCCAGTGTATTAGCTTCTCAGTTGCAGTTGCACAGTTGAAAAGAAAACGGCAAAAGGAAGAAAATTTTCTCATCTATACAAGTATTACCTATGAACTTGATAACAGTCGTGTCTGTGACTGGTTGCCCTTGTGGTTCTTATTGCAGGGATCAGTGAAGAACCCACAAGTCTCTAGCAAAAGAGAGATGATTCCTAACAAATGAAATATTGGGGGAGGGGAGTATTTAAGTAGATGAGCATACTGTTTTGAATACACAACTGTTGTTCTGAATACTGCAGCAAGGAAATTTTGTCATTCAAACTGCCTTCAAAATTTTGAATCCATTTTCTAGATTAAAGAATGTCAGAGTCCTTCCTAAAAATTTAGCCCAGCATTCCCTATATGTACTTTTTCAATAATGTACAGATACAGAGGAAATAATGCAATAAGTAATATTGGGGGGGGGGGGGGGCGAGGAAAAAGAT